>NW_007386347.1:0-2640 GCF_000475195.1 Diaphorina citri
TAGAATCTGAACCAACCTCAGTGGTGTAGTGGTTAACGCGTTCGAATTTTCCCCCCTCGGTAATCGTTAGATCGGTGAAAATCGGTCGTCCCGATTGATTCAGTTGTTAACGCGTTGGACTTTTTATTCGGAGGTTGGTGGTTCGAGTCCAAGTCACGTCATAAAATTTGCCTAGGTGTAATAATTGGGGAACGATATTTGTGACAAGTATTAAAGTAAAAAGGAATTTTAATTGTGTTAAGCATAAATGCTTGTCACAAATGTCGTTCCCCGCTTGATGCACTACGCTCAATTTTTTGACTTGACTTGGACTCGAACCACCAACCTCCAGATCCGAAGTCCACCACGCTAACCACTGCACCACTGAGGTTGGTTGACAAGTATTAAAGTATGCTTAACACTATTAAAAATTCCTCCTCCTTCAAAAAGTTGAATCTGAGGCTTTTGTTTCGCTATAATAACTAGTTGTTTTTATTCCAGGTGGAGCTACGCCGGCCTTATCTTCATACGAAATAGACGAAGAGTTCAATCTGCCCATATCTCTCGCCCTACTCATTCTCCTATGCTATATATTCTGTGGATCTGCCGTATTTGTCCAGTGGAATGCCTTAAAAAGTTCATTGATTCGCTATAATAACTTGTTTTTATTCCAGGTGGAGCTACGCCAGCCTTATCTTCATACGAAATAGACGAAGAGTTCAATCTGCCCATATCTCTCGCCCTACTCATTCTCCTATGCTATATATTCTGTGGATCTGCTGTATTTGTCCAGTGGAATGCCTTAAAAAGTTCATTGATTCGCTATAATAACTAGTTGTTTTTATTCCAGGTGGAGCTACGCCAGCCTTATCTTCATACGAAATAGACGAAGAGTTCAATCTGCCCATATCTCTCGCCCTACTCATTCTCCTATGCTATATATTCTGTGGATCTGCCGTATTTGTCCAGTAGAATGCCTTAAAAAGTTCATTGTTTCGCTATAATAACTTGTTTTTATTTCAGGTGGAGCTACGCCAGCCTTGTCTTCATACGAAATAGACGAAGAGTTCAATCTGCCCATATCTCTCGCCTTGCTTATTCTCCTGTGCTATATATTCTGCGGAGCTGCCGTGTTTGTGCAGTGGGAAAGCTGGACGTTCTTCGAGTCTTTCTACTTTGTGTTCATCTCCATGTCCACTATAGGATTTGGAGATGTTGTGCCCCAGGTAATAGAATAGAATATACCCTGTTTATACTGCCAGAATGAGGCTGAAAAGTCCATTTACTTCCGCAGTTTAAACAAGGTCTTATGTATTTGGTACAAAATAGATACAAAATTTGGTGGTACAAATAACGGTACAATACAAACAAACGGTACAAATACATACAAATAAATGGTACCTACAAAATAGGTAAGCGCAATCGTTCAAAGAAAACCTATTCAAAATGTTTTTAAAACTCTCCCTTAGCCAACCTAGTTAGCTTGGTGGGTGCTGGGTAGATCGTCTGCCTTGTAAGCGCTAGGTCGCGAAGTACTTTGTGTTCATCTCCATGTCCACTATAGGATTTGGCGATGTTGTGCCCCAGGTAAGCGCCATCGTCCAAAGAACCTCTTCCAACGTTCCAAAGTGACCTTCTTAACCATGTCCACTATAGGATTTGGCGATGTTGTGCCCCAGGTAAGCGCCATCGTCCAAAGAACCTCTTCCAAAGTGACTTTTTTAAAGTTTTTTTTTTACTTTCCCTTAGCTAGCCTAGTTTTGTAATTTGTAATTTTATTTATTCCATATATTCCGTATATTCCAAATATTTTATTGTGTGAGAAGTTATTTCATTCAGCGTTGAAAAATATAACAAGTTTTTCTTAGAAGTCAATATTGACTTGGAAAAAAAGTGGCTATTCTTGGTAGGTCTACCCTACCTACATCCATGAGTCTACTGAACAGGAGTTCTAAATTATTAGCGTCCGGCCCTGAAAATCAAATGGAATCAAAACTAATAGTTAAGCTTCGTAGATTCATATATCAAAAGAAATAGGTAAATACCTAAGGGAATTATTGAAAATGGTAAAGTGCGTACACCTACCTTTCTTCTTCTTCGTCTTTTTCTTCGCCTTTTCCCGTGTTCAGACGGGTTCGGTGTTTTTCGTCAGCCTCTCAATCAGCCCTGGGGTAATTGTTTTGGGCTGACACTTGGTTTTGGCTACACAAAAATTACGAGTGGTTTCCCTTGGCACTCAACCTATATACTATTTATTAGCAACAGACAGGTATACTCCCTGTTTACAGTCTCCGAGCGAGACTATGCTGGTCTACTCCCTGTTTAAAGTCCCTCAGACATACTAAAGTGCTCTAGTGCTCCTACCTTTGAAGTGAACCAAAAACTGAACACAAGTGCCATCATGTAGAATTTTGGTTTTCCTCGAATCTACAGTGATAATCCATTCCGCCACTGCTAACGCGTCCCTTACATCTGAAATGAATTCCGACCTGCAAAATAATAACAATAATAGTGATTATTTATACTGCTCGCATAGGACTGAAAAGTTCCTCTGCTCCAGCAGTACGCTACTACTATTACTGTGCTCAAATTATATTGAGGATAAAATTCCATTCCTCCGCCGGGATTGAACCCACGCCCTCCTGTTTACCAGGAGAGCAC
>NW_007386348.1:0-1729 GCF_000475195.1 Diaphorina citri
AGGGTTAAAATTAAAACCCTTCTCCGTTAACAATTTTGCATATTTCATATTCCAAGAGAGCTTTAAATTTATTCCAACTAAAAGTATCCTTCTACACTTCCTCCCCCAAACCAATAATATACGAGTATCATCCTTTTGCGTAGACAGTCGGTGATTTCCAAATTTTACTACAAAAGGTCGAATTAAACTTATAAAAAAGAAAAAGGCTCTTTATCTAATCTAGCGTACAACAATCAAAAAAACGCAAACGCCGAAAGTACAAACTCCACTTAAATAAAGTAGGTATCTTCCCAAAGCTGAGTAGTAGAGTACTACTCGAGACGCTATAAAAGATAAAACCCTACCCTAAAAAATAATGGAGAGAATCCGAATAAAAAGGAAATCTTTCTTCCCACCAAACCTGAAAAACCAGGTAACTGGGTCACTTCTCAAGAAAAACACTCCAACCTCAAAAAGAAAGTATTATCTCTGTTACTTTTTTCAAATTATTATTTTTAGAACTCGTGCAAACATTTGAAAATGCGTGGGGGTTCTCTCCCCGAACATTTATTTTAATATGCTGACTCAAGTCTAAGTTAACTGCTGACTGGGAGAGGGAAGGAGTTCAGTCAGCGCGGGGAGAAAAGTTTTATAAATACACACAATGTTATACTGAGTGGGTGCAGTTTTGTGACCTCAAATTTCAGGGAACCTCGGAGCGTTAGACGGGTTGTGTTTGTGTTGGTTTTAACTTTTCGATGACTCACTTCAGGAAATGGAGCAGCCAAATTAATTTAACAAAAACACAATGTTGTAATATTATTTACGTAATAGTAGGTGGGGTGCCCTTGGAAATTTGATATTTACTCTCACCTTTAGGGGAATCGAAATTTGATTTTCGATGTGCTACCTACTTACTAACAGACAAATAAATAATAAAATAACATTCTACTGTCCCTCAATAGAATTTACATTGGTTGAGATGAAAATCCATTTTAGGACTTAACTCTCGATTGTCTCTCGAGAGTCTAAAGTTTACTTTCCTGAGTCTTTTGAGTAAAATGTATCATGTTCAGAGAAAAGCTTAATTGTCTGTTTAACAATCTTCAGATGGCATAACCCCATTAAGACTTTGAGGGACAAAGTGCTCCTAAGTCCTCTCAAAAGCTATTAAAAATAATTATCTGCCAACCTAGTTAGCTTAGTTGATACCGCTTCTGCCTTGTAAGCGCTAGGCCGCAGGTTCGATTCCCTCCTATCCTGTCTTCCTTCTCTCTTCGATTTCGGGACGATAAGACCTTAGCAGTTACAGTTTCCTCTGTCAAACCTCTTCAAAATAATAATATTATAATAATCCTTACAAAGTACGACCATGTCATCCAGTATCACCATTAAACTGAATCCTGACAAAGCACAATGCCTGTTGTTATTGAATATAATCGTGCCCAACTACCTCTGCAACAACCTACATGCTTTCTCTCATTTCTCCGCTTGTATCACAAAATATCACATCCACAACAACTTCTCACATTTCATTATTAAATTTTCCTTCATTTTTTCCTTTCTCTATCACTTTCTCCATCCATTTTTCCCTCTCTTCCCATATTCCTTTCCCTCATCCTTTTCTCCCTATCAATCTTGTTCCTCTTCCTGTCAATCTTCACTTCGCACAATTTTCTCCCTACTCTCTCCGTTTCTTACTTTTTCTTGTGATCTTTCCCTCTCTCCCTCATCTACTTTTCTTGTGATC
>NW_007386348.1:1780-2638 GCF_000475195.1 Diaphorina citri
TTGGCCACCCTGTGTTTAACTTCAAAGTTTTCGTTCTTAAAAAGTTTTCAAAATTTCCCCGGGAAAAAACGGGCAGGATAGGAAACGGGGATGTATAAAATTTTTGGCGTATTATTAGTTTGCCAATAATGTTGCTAACATAAAACTTAGGTATCTTGTTGACGTACTAATCTGTTTATATTGCTGGATTTGATCCGACAAAAAGGGGAAAAAAACGGGAAAAAGTTTTAGCTAACAAAGTAATGGAAATAGCGAGAGGAGAGGGACTTTTTTGCGGGGATTATAGAGAACGTAGGATGGTAGGATCTGAAAACATAGGTACTTACCTACAAGCAAAAGGAAAAGAAAGGGTTAGTAGAGAGAAAGCGATAGGCATATCAGAGATTGGAAGACAAAGAAAGGGAGAAAAAGAGAAACATATAATGGTAAAAACATAATGGACAAGAAGGAAAAAAGAATAGAAGAAGAAGGACTATAGAAAAAGAATAATAAATAGAAATATCAGAGATTGAGAGGGAAAGAACGTAAACGGATACACAATAGGTAAAAAAGATTTCAAAGAGAATGGAGGAAAGAATAGAAGGAAAGAAGGACAAAGGTAGATAGAGAGACAAACGTTAAGACAAGAAATGGAGAAGAAAGAAAAAGGAATAGAAAGAAGAAGAATAAGAAGGAAAAGAAGAAAATTGTGAAGAGGAAAAAGTGGTTATGTCAATGTACCATAGGGAGCAAGAAAAGAAAAAGGCAAAGATGGTAACAGGTGGTAGAAATAGGATAGGGTAATAAAATTACAGAGGAGGTAATGAGAAGTTAATTTGTGCACACTCAGGGGCGAGTTTTGGAGAGAAGGGTCAACTT
>NW_007386349.1:0-2638 GCF_000475195.1 Diaphorina citri
AAAAATTATTATTGTACTTTCATAAAGTGGTCCAATATGAAACAAAAGAGAGAAATAATAATAAAAGATATTTGAGTGGTGTGAATGAAGAAAGGTGGGAGGGAGAGAGAGAGAGAGAGCATGTACAGTCTGCATCTCTGTCTAGAAAGACGAAAGGAAAGAGAAGGTAATGAAGGAGGAGAAAGGTTGGAAAGAAGGAAAAGAGAAGTAAAGTTACAATATATAATTCCTCTTCCTCTAGTTCACTCCACAAGGGTGTGGTACATGCTCACAAGCTTCTCACCTATTACTTCTTCAATTAGAAATTAGAACACGAGGGTTATATTTACCTGACGTGGTAAAAGCTTTCAACAGGTTGTTGTACTCAGGAATGAAGAATGGAGTACAATGAACAAAAGGAAAGTTCGTTTTTGTTGACACATACATAAATCGTGTGATGTCACACGAAGCAGAAGTATAAAAGTATTGCCATTGAAAAACGCAATTATTTTTGTGGTGAACATTGGACTTTAATAATATTGTGGGTATCACATCAACATTGCTAATGTCCTCCTCTGCAATTCTTTCCATACCTCCTCAGGTGTCAAGAATGATGACTATTGATAAAATTAGAAAATAATTTTGACGCTATCGGGAATCAAACCAAGGACTTCCACAATCCACAGTAAGAGGTAAGAAGTTGCTCGAGTGCTGGAACAAGAGTCTCGCTGTTTCCTTCCAGGTTTTGGCTCCTACGTTCTAAACAGACCAGCAACATTTCCTGTTTATAACCCTGTTGGTACTAGTGTTCCCCTACAGCGGCTGTAGCATTTAGTTACACTGAGAATAAAAGCAAATAAACCTAGAAGATAGGTCTTCATAACATCTCAAAACTATCTTTACTCAATTTTGAACCATAGTAATACCATTGATACCCACTCGTACTACATCTCGTACCTGAAAAGAAATAAGCATTTTGTTTTACTTCGAACCCTATTCACCCACGGTTCAAAAAATAAGTACACATTATAAATCAAGCTCAGTTTTTCCCTTATTACATAGGTGGAAACATTATTCTTCTTATCATATAATAGGATCTCTGCTACATTGAGAGTAAGAGTACTATTTCAGACTTACAATGCAGGTACTGAACTTATCAGACTTTTTCCTCCCAATAGAATACAGAGAACAGAGACTATTCTCGACTTGAACAGCATTTATTTTAAGAATTGTACGTTCCAAGATCTTATTAAGAAGATGGGCAACTGATAAAAAAGAAAGTAAAGAGTTTCTTATTTTTAGTTCTCAGAACTCTATTACTTCAAGTTTATTTCTGCATTTTTGTCTCACAAGCTTCCCTCGCTCTATCAAGTTCTTTTTCAATTTGTCTCTGTTGTCTCTCCTAGAGAGCCCATTATTTATCATTGTTTCTATTCCTATAGCTACATTTGATAAGGCTTCTTTTTCATTTCAGTCTTTGCCTTTGCTCACTTTATTTCAGACTATTTCTTTGTTACGTGTCCAATTAATCTATGAATTTACTATAAGGAATACTAGGACAGAAGATGAAACTTCTAAGCAATATAATATTTTTTGTCCTCGTTTATTTTTTATTCTAATAAAAATTAACCATATTTTCCACTTCGCACTCACAAAGTAGAAGTCTCAATGGAATAAGTAAATAAACGTAGGAAGTACCAAACTAATGTATGCAATATGAATGATATTACTTCTACCATAACTTTTTCCTCCTCTTAGCATGATTTTTATTTTACAAGACGGTATTTACATAGGGAAAACACAAAACTTTTCTTAGGACTGTCTGGCGTCATTTGGATTTTTTTTTCTTTTAAGCAAAACAAGCATAGAAGAATGAAAAAGTTTGAAAAACAATATTCTTTTTGCATTTTTTCTCTCTTTCGATCTCGTAGAGTTTGTCTTGGGGAAATTATTCTAAATCTCAAAATCCGACTGTTCCTATCTAGTCTGTGTGTAAATGGTACATACATATCTATGTACGTAAATCTGTATATCAGAATAGGAAGAGAGGGAGAAATTAATACAAAAGGGTGAGGGGGAGAGAGATTGATCACTTCAAAACTATATTTTATATCCGTCCATATCAATAAACAAAAGGTTTGTAGTTTGTGTTGGTCCAATTTGTACATAGTAAATAATCAGGTTGACAGGTACGACAATTTGGGCCTCAAGGCGCCAGGAACAGTAGGCATAGGTCGGTAGGTACCTACTTATGGTCGGTGGTAGGTTTTTTTTCTCTTTTACAGTTTTATCTTGTCCTTATGTCCTAAAACCTAACAATAACAACCCACTCGTATTATGAGAGCAGGTCTAAAACTGGACAAGCATAAATATTAAATAATTTGTACTTGTATTAGTATAAAGTGTCGCAAAATAGGGAGTTAATGGGGTTCTGAGGAGTTAATGGGGGATGTTTTATGACTATGAACATCGATAAAACGGGGAAAACTCCATTAGAGATCAAGTCACCGAAGCATCCTAGCGCAATAGATGTAGTAAGACTGGGTACCTTGGGTAGGTAAAGTTTTGTACCTACTCTAAGGTTTCTACGTGCTAATACTTTCTACGTGCTTGATCCATGATAGAGTTTATCTACCTCCGATTTCTATATGGGTACGTA
>NW_007386350.1:0-2636 GCF_000475195.1 Diaphorina citri
AGAAAAATTCCGTTGGTCCTCATTTTTCCTGCTCTATGACTTTGAAACATCACCCAAGTAAGCGCAACTGTTCTATTCATGATTTTTACATTTTCCACTCTCCTACCTGCTACCGACATCCGTCAGTAGCAAGACCAGACAGTACTATGTAGTAGTTAGTATAACCAGACAGCAGACAGTAGATGATGACTACCTCCTCCTAGTTATACCTAAGATTCTGCACACTTGATTAGACAAAGTAATAATAGTGTAGGTTGTACCTACAGGCCCCGGGCTCAATCACGATTGTTTTGCCTGTGTTTTACTAGCATTATGATAGAGGTACTTACTTACTTGTGAATTGGATTTCTTCTTTTTACCTCTAGGTAGGTACCTACCTACTTATTTACTGTTCCTATTGATCTCCACAGTGTCTAGACAGGAAATTTGAAATTAATTTGCTTTTTTTTAATGCTGAAGAGATGAAATGGCACTCATTTATTATAGGTATTTCTGTGTACCTACTTATTTAGATTATACTCGTGATGTTTACCCGAGGGGGTTCAAATCATTTTTGCCACTTTACTTACTGGGTTTCATTTCTGTTGCTTAGAATGCGACACGACACGACGATACCAAAAACTTGAACAATGACTGACTTCTTCTTCATGAAATCTAAGTAGATAATGTGAGCTGATGTTAGTAACTTGTCTATTTTTGCGTGGCCTGTTAGAGATATAGGTATGGGTATTGGTCAGTGTCTAGTTGTTTGGTGTAGACTTGTAGAGACAATGAGAAGAAAAAATCAAGGGAAAAAATTATAAAATATGTATAAAAAAATTCAAGGTTTCAAAAGAGCGTTATGTAGGTGTAAGTCCTACAGTTTTGGTACCAACTTCCCCATCTCTCCTCTCTGCAACATAGTAACCAATAATCAATAAGGCCATGTAGTTACGTCTATATTATCATTATCATTTAGACATTTATTATTAGTAGTTGTGATTCAACCATTCTGTTGAGAAGAGAACAGACCAGTCTATCGTGTATACAGGGTGAACACAGTGTACGTACCTATACACCGTACACCCAGATTAATGAGGGCTTTCCTCTTCTGGGCTTTCAACAGCAACGAGTGTCCAATAGAGAAGTCAGATTAATGAGTACCTAGTGCTTATTTATATTGCTCAAACTGGCCCGAAGAGTAACTTTACCTCAGCATTTGTTTCACCTCAAACGGTTTGTTTTATTTTGATGAAATTTGGGAGACATGGAGTCGAAATTTGAAGGGAATTTCCTTATTACTCTTTTGACCCAATAAGGCCTTTGGGGGACTCCATAGGAGCTCAAATTACTTATATTGAGAACAAAATTCCATACCTGGGATTGAACCTAAGCCCTCCTGTTTACCAGGTGAGCGTTTTTTACCACTACAACACCGAGGCAGAATTATTACTGGAGGACTCTCATTTGGGCCACCCTGTACATCTCTCAGTTGTGCAGTCAAGGCCAAACGAACACAAGAGAAGTTGTACGCGGGAATATTATTCTCTTGAGATTCGCCTGCGCCATATTTAGTGCAAATCGGCCTCGAGACAGATTTTGGCAAATTTATGCGTACAGACATTCTCTATGTTGAGATGCAAGCAGAACATGAATATTGGAAATGTCAGGGCTGTTGTTGTTGGGGTGGGAGTAGTTTGTAGTTTAATCCTCCTAGGCTGCAGTTCCATCAGATCAAATTTCCTGTCTGATCTTATCAGCTTTTCCTGATTTTGCTTAGGGTAAGATTCCAATATTTGTAAAAAAAAAAAAACTTTTTCTTTCCTCGTGGACGCTTCCAGAATATACATAAGCTTGGGCTTAGGCCTAGGCCCCTGATTCAAAATTTTCAAATTTATTGATAACAATCTCATGGTACGATCATAATTTTACCTCGGAGCATGCTCGGATGCTATACCCGAACATTCTCAGGGATAACATGGGAGGGATTTGTGACATGATATTGAGTCTTTTCAGCCCTATGCCGAAAGTACCTGGGAATTCAGAGATTGTAGACATAGGACTAAGTGCCAAAGCTTGGCCCCTGATGTTAAACCACAACCAAAATGACATTCAATTCAGTGTAGAGTTTCCCGTACACCTTAATAATATATGTTTGTATCTGTATGTGTGACCAATGTATGTAGGTACAAGGTATGGTTGTTTCTATCCCCATTGAAAACACGAATGTCATCATTTCCTTTTGTTTTTACTATCACTTCGATCTGTTGATCAAACTTTCTTTAAAGTGAGAAAAACGAAATTTCAATTGAATTGATGAAATTGTTCCGATCTTAAAGTCCTTCTTTGGTTTACCGGATGTCACAAAAGATCTAACCAGGTCGCAGTGACCAAGGGCGTTTATTAAAGCCGATGGCCCTACCTGTACCAATTGGTTTACCGGAATGAAGTGAAGTAGGTATGAACAAAAGTAGGTAAATACATAATACCTAAGAAGAAAAGATCTTGACAGAAAGAATGCCATGAACCTTAGCTTCTCAGTCGACACAAACTTAATCTATCCCGCTAAAGTTTTAGACGAAGATTCAGCTCAAAGTACATTGTGCTTGTGATGGATTAATTTAAAGAAATAAAAATACAAAAATACCTATCTAAAT
>NW_007386351.1:0-2636 GCF_000475195.1 Diaphorina citri
TTATTTCTATTAAATATAAATAAATAAAAGAAAATACATGGCGCAGTCGGTATTTTACAATTTATATCCCAAATTATTTCTACTGACATCTTTGTTTAAAAATAAAGTTACAACTAGTGGTTCGTAACTTAAAATTTCTACTGACCCTAATTAATATTCTTACATTTTTTAAGGTAGAAACACACTACCATCCCGTCAATCACGTGACGTGATAGTAGTGTGGCTGTCCTGAATGAAATTACCTACAATATTATGGAAAAATTTTGAGCTAGGTACATCTTTCTGGCTCCCAGTGACCTCGCGTGACTTGGTGGTAGTGTGTTTCTATCTTTTCCCAATATCTGGTCCCTAGTCCAATAACAAATTTAATATTTCAGGCTTCAACCATGAAGAGATTTTTCACCGATCCTTGTCGACCTTCTAGGGCCCGCCTCGAATTATAGCTTACGTTTAAATAATTTATTGTTAAATTTTATCATACGTCTAAATTAATAAAAACATTGTGTTCATAAACAAGAGTCCAATAACAAATTTAATATTGCAGGCTTTAACCATGAAGAGATTTTTCACCGATCTTTGTCGACCTTCTAGGGCCTGCCTCGAATTATAGCTTACGTTTAAATAATTTATTGTTAAATTTTATCATACGTCTAAATTAATAAAAACATTGTGTTCATAAACAAGATGGCCGCCAGATAACCGTTATGGCCGATTTAACCTTCCGACCTCAACGTTTTCTAGGGCCAATAAAATGGCCTCTATTTAACCGTTATATGCCGACCAATATAACCTCTGGCCATAACGTTTTTCTAGGGCTAAAAAATGGCCGTTTGAGACTCGTTATATGCAGGCCGGTATTTCTTCATACCGCCCTGCGTTGGCCTTAACGTTTTTCTACGGTTAAAAAATGGCCGCTAAATGATCGTTTAGCGCCGGCCGATTTCTCCTTCGGCCCTAACGGTTTTCCAGGCCTGAAAAAGTTAAAACTTGTATTTTTATTGTACTGTATCCCTAATCTCGTTTTCTCGTCTTAACCCATTCACATTATCATAGTATGAAATATTCTCTATTTTTCAGTATTTTCTCTCCCCTTAAAAAATGGTTTTGTGATTATCTCTTTTTGAAAGGTTTTATTCATTAGGGAATGTAGGATAAACGCTTTTAAGCTCATTTTTCAAGGGGCAAACTGCAGTAGCAAAAGAAATTACCTATGACGATATCTCAATCATTCATCATCATCAAGATACACGAGTTTCTTAAAAAGATCCTAATATTCTTCAATGAAAAATTGAAAATCGAAAATTTCAAAGCTGTTTTACTCGAAAACTGGCCTTCTCCTTAGGGTCCTTCCCGTTCTCCTTGGATAAAATCTTTCAATTTTTGTTTTCTTTCCTACTAGGTAGATAAACATTTATTGTTCTTTTTGAGTATATATGGCCCGCTTTCTGGAATAAACAAAGCTCCAAAGTCATTATGAAGGTGTGTCCACACTTTGTCGACCGGCCATCAATCGACTTCGATAACACATCGATCAACGGCCGTCGACTCTGTGTGGACACACCTTTAGAATACCTCATTTATACTGGGCCCAACACTTCGACGCTTTTTTTAACCAATGGGAACAGAGTATTTTCGAAGGCAAAATACTCTGATCTCTGTGTTGTAGATTTATATTTGATCTATTTTCTTTAAAACAATAATATTACCACTCGAAATAGAACCAACCAGAAAAACGAGAGACAAAATGTTTTGAAGACAATAAAATCATTAAAGCATGAGGATCGGTCACACTCGAGCCACCCACAGCTTTCTCTTCAAAAGAACCCCACCGCCATCTTGCCGCTGTGGCGATCCTCTTACTACACCACATGTATTGAATTAGATTCACATGTATTGAATTAGAATAGAAGGGATAACTACGTGTTATGTAATAAAAAGGACAGAGAACAGGTTTTATTTACAAGACAAGAGGACTTTGAAGACAATTAAAGCCAGCCATTGTGACTTACCACTTACAAGTTGTGATTTTATTCGAATTGATTTGTTATTTTTATACTTCTCTAGGAGAGTCAATCTGTCAAGTAGCAACATATTAATATAGGAAAAAGAACAACGTCTTCACTTGACTAGTAAGTCAGTCAAGTCAAGAGAAAACGTTGTTCTTTTTCCTATATTGTTATTTTTATTTTTTACTTTTTGTTTTCAGGAGGATAAAACTTGAAGATCAAGGAGCAAGGTGTAAAGATATCAAGAGAACTTGACTGAGTTCAATCAATTGCAGATAGGATCACAGATGTTAAGCGTCGTTGGACGTGGTTGGGATCTGGACGGTTCTAATACTACTTACGTCTGCTGGCAACTTCTTGCCGGATCACGAAAGTTGAGCTACGTTGGGCGTGGTTGAAATCTGGATGGGCGTTGAACTACCACGTCTGTTGGCTATGTCTGGGTGCACTTAGCCTCGTGAGGAGTGGTTGAGGACAAAGGAGGAGCATTCAGTATTTTCATTGGAGAAGGGAAAGTTACATGGAATTCGATATGGCCTTTTGTGGTTTTACTGTCTTGGCTGCATATTTTCGCCAGGAGAGAGAGAGAGAGAGAAAGAGAGAGGGAGAGAGAGAGAGAGAGAGAGAGAG
>NW_007386352.1:0-2636 GCF_000475195.1 Diaphorina citri
GGTGAGCGAATTGAACTGTGTTCCGACACCTAATTTTTGATCAGAGTATATTATTTAGAAAGCTGAGAAAATGAGCTTCCTAACCATGTATGTCGCATTTGGACGAAATTCCTCCAAGCTCCAGTGTGAATGAAAGTTCGCGCGAAAAAAATTTCTATATATTACATATAAGGTCGTGACTAGAATCGTTGGTGATCGAATTGAACTGTGTTCCGACACCTATTTTTTAATCAGTGTATATTATTTAGAAAGCTGAGAAAAAAAGCTATAAGATGGTGTAGAGTTTAGGTCGAATACCCTTTTCCAACCCCGCCGTCGAAGGGCTTTTCTGGTGAAAAGTAGGTACATGCTCACATGTATTGTATACCCACAGTTAATTCTATAGTGGTAGGGTACGCAATTACGAAAATGGTCTTTTTTCGTCACAGAAAACATCATGTGACAGAGAAAAAAAAATTAAATGAAAAAAGTTACATAAAAAAAACGTTAAAAAAACCACTCCACTCCTCGGGCGCGAACCCAAAGTCAGCACAGTCATGCAAAATTAACGCAATACCTGCTTGCACTTGCACACCACACACGCCGATGGGGATAGTGGTAAAAATAGTAATATTTAATGTTAAATTTTTATCCCTAATTTTAAAAAGGTAAAATTTTGGGGGATTTTTTAGGGTGGGAAAAAAAGGGATTTTTTTCTCAAAAACATTGCTACATTGTCTTTTGTCACACCCTGACGAATTTGTAGTTTCGTTGGTAGGAATCGTTGGTAATTTCTATATAGTATTTAGTTAAAATAATTACTTGAAAAACACCATAAAATGACACAAATTTTCACAAAAAAACACCAATCACAAAATTTGTTTATTTCTTTTTCAAATTTTTTGTATCTTCCCTCTTCAAAGTTTTGGAAGAGAGGGGAGTTATTTCAAGTTGACCAACAAAACAAAGAAAAAGTTACTAGATCAAAATCTTGCATTTGTACTGAAATGATAAAAAGGGGATTCTTTACAGCCCTAAAGTCTAATTATGATTGCTAATTTAAATTTAGAATCGCCGCTTTTCCTGTAAATTGGACAGTATTCCTCTTTTCATTTCCTGTGCTGTTGGACTTGTTCATATCCGAGGAGTATAGAGATAGAGGAGACCAGGGCCGTATCCAGGATTTTGTCGAGGGGGGGGGAGGGCGAGGGTTCAAATAGTGATGTACTGGGGGGGGCCCCCTCGACCCCAATTTTTCGGAGTCTGTCTGACGTACAGTATAGGAGAAAAATGAGGGGCCCGGGCCCTTTCGAGCTTCATTTTTCTTTAGGGGCCCTGCAGGTACGTACATATTCAGGCTATGTATTCTCCTAAGTGGTCCCCAAGCGAATAAACCTTGTGGGGGCCCCAAAAAAGTATTCACGCCACTACGGGATGATGGGAACATTCTCTTTTTGAAGCTTGGAGAGTATCGTGTCTACTTTGTAAGCGCTAGGCCGCGGTATCGATTCCTTCGCGGGGCGTTTTTTATCCTAAACAGATAAGGTTCGTTCTCGAAACGGTTGGCTTTCTCCTTTAGGGTTGTTTGCCCCTACACCTAAGCCGGCCCGTAAAAAGTTCGGCCCGGACGGGAATCCAACTAGCGAATTAGGGTTTTCTTCCAAAAATATAGGCCCTGAATTCCCTAAAACCAGAAACCTGAATATATAATAACTTTGCGCGCACCCTGTAGAACAGAAATCAGAAATGCTGAAACCGCTTGATTTTTGGGGTCAGTGTGCGTGTGCCCTTCCCTCCCCTCCCTTCCCCCCTCTCCCAATGGTACCACACGTGCCTAGTGTCCTTGAAAAATGAGATCGTGATCGTGATTTTCGTATTTTTCGTGGTTCCCCTTCCCCTTGTTGTTAATTGTTTTTCGGTTGGTGTTTTGAGTTTTGTGTTTTTTTGAACTTTTGGCTTTTTTTGTTTTGTTCGATTTCTGGAAAATGAAATTTAATCGACTTTAAACAAAATTAAAATTTCTCTTATCACCTTATCAGTGATTTCTTGATAATGCATTTGTAACTGATAACGTGAGATCTTTGTTATCAGAACTGTTTATCTATTGGTTTTTTGAAAAGTTCAAGTAATCAGATTGAAATTTGAAGATATCAACTCAAGAGGTAAGATAGAGTTCACTGAGGTAAGATAAGCGACAATTAACAAACTACATTTTATAAATACCTGTTCATAAAATGGTTTAGAAAGCCGTTTTACCGTCTAATCTGTCCATTAGTCCAGTTTAGGTAAGTAAACTGTCTGACTCAAATCTTCTCCTTCACAGATGAACTAGGTTTAGGTTCCCAAAGCCTCAACCTGTTGCACCAAACTTAGGTACCTTTTGCTAAAAGTTCAGAGGAAATATTAACCTACTACCTAGACAGCTTACTTGTTAGCAGAGCGTGGTTCTAAGAAAGCAACAATAAGAAGGCACTGACTTCATTTGGATGAACGATTATACTTTATTATACAAAAGCCTGAGGAAATGCTTTTCCATTGTTTCTGAGCTCGGGTTATGCTTCATAGACAACAATAACTTTCGTACATGAAGCTGACTTGCAATCCCTTTCCGTTGGAACACGGATGCTAAACTGTTCCATAGTTCAAAGGAACTAGAC
>NW_007386353.1:0-2635 GCF_000475195.1 Diaphorina citri
CAAGGTGTTATGTAATTGACACACATTAGAGTTCTTGCAACCAAAATTTGAGTTCCATTAATTAAACTAACTCATTTAAGCATATTGCACATACCTACACAGAAACGAGTTTTTGTTAAATAACGTTCAAAGGTTCAATTAACGGGACGCTAATTTTGGTTGCCAAAACTCTCTAACACCTATAATATCCAAGGGAAATAGAATTGACTTCTAGAAGGGAGGGAGGGGGACTTACCAGAAGATCGAACTCTTGACCCGCCACGAAGGACTGCGAGGACAGTACCGCCCCCGTGGTTGGGTGGATGAGGAATCTGCCCCGCCCCTTGCCAGACTTGATGTCGTATTGAAGTCGCGCGTTTTCCCCTTGGTCCTTGTCGAATGCAATCACCTGTGAAACAGCAGAGTAGTAAAGGGTTAAACTCAAGTTATCATTATCACCTGTGAAACAAGAAACAGAGTAGGAACAGGGTTAATTTATTATTATGTTAAGGTGGTCTCTTCCTGATCCCTTGTGTGCCGCGTCTATTTTAGTTTAGGACTTTTGCACTACAGTTATCACCTGTGAAACAGCAGAGTAGTAAAGGGTTAAACTTAAGTTATCATTATCACCTGTGAAACAAGAAACAGAGTAGGAAAGGGGTAATTTATTATGTTAAGGCGGTCTCTTCCTGATCCCTTGTGTGCCGCGTCTATTTTAGTTTAGGACTTTTGCACTACAGTAAAGGGTTAAAATTATGCTTTGGCAATTGGAAATCACCCTGGGGCTGATTGAGAGGCTGACGAAAAACGTAGACCCTTTCTGTACACGGGAAAAGGCGAAGAAGAAGAAAAGGAAGAAGAATGAGTTGGAAATGAATTAAAAGAATCAAAGCAGACACAGAAAAGAATCAATGCAGACAGAACGAGAGAACTAAAATAATAGAAAGTAAAAACATCTGAGGGGTATCATGTCAAAACCTGCAATCTCCAAAATTTTCGATTTCCGGTTTTTGTCATAAAAATATTCTCTATATCTATACCTACAGAGTTATCATTATCACCTGTGAAACAAGAAACAGAGTAGGAAAGGGTTAATTTATTATTATGTTAAGGTGGTCTCTTCCTGATCCCTTGTGTGCCGCGTCTATTTTAGTTTAGGACTTTTGCACTACAGTAAAGGGTTAAACTTATGCTTTGGCAATTGGAAATCACCCTGGGGCTGATTGAGAGGCTGACGAAAAACGTAGACCCCTTCTGTACACGGGGAAAGGCGAAGAAGAAGAAAAGGAAGAAGAATGAGTTGGAAATGAATTAAAAGAATCAAAGCAGACACAGAAAAGAATCAATGCAGACAGAACGAGAGAACTAAAATAATAGAAAGTAAAAACATCTGTCTCATCAGTGGAAATTATGATAGAGGAAGCGCAACCAAGACGAGGAGTGAAGAAGAAGAAGAAGAAGAAGAAGAAGAAGAAGAAGAAGAAGAAGAAGAAGAAGAAGAAGAAGAACCTGGTAAAAGTAAAAAGTGAAAAACAGTTTTTCACTTCTTTTTTCAGCAAAAAAAAAAAAAAAGATAATAAAGATCAGAAGGAAAGTCATTATGAGAAAAGATTAAAAACGGAGATAACTTTTGCTCAAAAGTTATGAAGGTAAAAGTAAAAAGTGAAAAACAGTTTTTCACTTCTTTTTTCAGCAAAAAAAAAGATAATAAAGATCAGAAGGAAAGTCATTATGAGAAAAGATTAAAAACGGAGATAACTTTTGCTCAAAAGTTATGAACTTATTTTTCTCCTATTTTTCTCGGAGAAAAAAAAGAAGTCAAATGAACGCATCGCTTTAAATAAATCCTAATGATTAAAAAAAGATATCCCGCTGATTTCTCTCCTTCCTTTTCTCCTCACCTTCCTATACAGGGTGTAACAGAATGTGACTCTGTACCTTCCTAGTTCTTATACAGAGAGTAACAATGACTCTGTACCTTCCTACTTGCTATACAGAGTGTAACAGAAAGTGGCTCTGTACTGTCTGTACTTTCCTACTCGCTAATACAGAGAGTAACAGAAAGTGGCTCTGTACCTTCCTACTTGCTATACAGAGAGTAACAATATGGGGCTGTGGTTCGGAAAGGGGAAAGCGGTGTTCAGGCACTTCATTAACGAGCACATAATTGAACTTTAGAACGTTATTTAACAAAAACTCGTTTCTGTGTAGGTATGTGCAATGTGCATAAATGAGTTAGTTTAATTAATGGAACTCAAATTTTGGTTGCAAGAACTCTAATGTGTGTCAATTACATAACACCTTGTTTAGATTGCCTGAGTAAAGAGACTTTCCAGTCTCATTCTATCCTCCCTTTCTCTTTTCTTACCATTTTTCTCTCTTTCTCTACAGTTTCTTATTCTTTCCAACTCTTCTATCACATATTGTCTAATTTCTTTTTTTGTCTCTATTCCTTTCCCTCCTACAAATACTTTACACCCTCTACTGTTCCCACTTATTCTAATTTTGTCTTTCCCCCTCCCGCCTCTCTCTCCCTCCCTCTACTTCCCCGTTTTCAATTTGGGTATGAATTTAAAACCCTGTGGTGTAAGATTAAACACTTGGAGAGTGAGAAGTATTGTAGTCTTAAATCTTACGAATGAATTCCAAACTACAA
>NW_007386354.1:0-2634 GCF_000475195.1 Diaphorina citri
AACACAGAGGAGTAGGGTACGAATTTGCTGTGGGTCATTAGTCATTACACGTCCGTTCCCAGGGAAATTCTGACTATTTTCTTTTCCCAGGACTCGTTTTTGAAGTTATTGTCCTAAAGACCTAAAAGAAACGTGATAGCGTCTCTTGCCGTCCATCCTAGGAAAGGCATTCTTCGGGATGGGCATGTTATTAGTTCTCATAGAAATCGGTAACGTTCAATGAAGCAGAAACTGTTCTAAGAGGTAGTGTGTACTTGGGCTAGGGCTTCGGTGTCCTTAAGCCTCAGAGAAGGCTTTTTGTGTACGAAAATGAGAATCTTTCATATCCTTGAGGGTTCATCACGGCTGTCCTATTACCTAACCTCTTCTGGGCTTTCAACACAGCAACGTGTGTCCATGATAAAGTAAGTCCAATGTTCATGATAAAGTAAGTCTAATTAAACTGAGGTTGGTTAGAACACCGAAGTTGAGCAACGCCGAGCTCGGCAAGTTTCCGACGGTGACTTTACACCACTGACCGGGGGAATCGCGGCATCTCACTATCGCGGATTTGGCATTGGCGTACACATTTCCTTGCAAATTGTTCAGGGCGTGTACATGGTTCGCTAACCAAACAATTGTTTTGCACAATTCGTTTCGAGCTCGTTTTTGTTTGAACGACTTATTTTGTCTGTGTTTTTACTTGGGATCTTGCAAATTACAGCATTGTCCACAACTCTCTCTTTTCTGATCTAAAACTTCTAAATAGGGAAATGCTTCCTTGGATTTATGCATATAACTAGAACACATAAGGTAGTGCTTCATTCAGACTTAGACTACCAGTCTAGTTAGCTTGGAGGGTGACGCGTCTGCCTTGCAAGCGCTAAGTCGCGGATTCGATTCCCACCTGGGACAAACTTTATCCTAAACAGGTAGGGTTCGTTTTCGGAACGGCTGATGGGTGTTTCCTATCCTGTCCACCTGCCCTCCTTCTCTTCTTCTTCTGGACGATAAGACCTCCGTTGTTACAGTTCCCTCTATCAAGTCTCTTTAAAATTACCTACAGATTTAGACTTGGACGGTCAGTTTAGAATTAAGACAAGATGTCCAACTATGTTTGATAGAGAACCTCGTTATTGATAGGGGAAACAGGCCATGCCACCTCCCCTTACTAGTAGCTTCTTTGCCAATACTTTCTCACCATTTAAGTCCCCAGATTTAAAAGAATATATCCCTCGTGAAATTACAGGAGTGAAGGAAGCCTTAGAAAATATCCCGCCGGAAAGAGGTCTGCGTTAAGACTATAGCTGTAAGGAAGTAAAGAAAGGTATGTATATGTACCTATAAATACTGCATATTGTATAACCAGGGTAAGTGTACCATTTATTCGCCCACCTAAAAAACGTACCATTTATTGGCCCACCTGCCCACATTTATTTTTCTAATTTTTGTTTTTATGACTACAATTTTTGAATAGCACTGGTTCGATAGCAGTCTTTAAGCCCTTTCTTTTGATGAAATTGGATCTTGAAAAAGTTCGTCCAGTTCAGACTTATGTCGCGTATGGTACAGGTGGGCCAATAAATGGTACGTTTTTTAGGTGGGCGAATAAATGGTACACTTACCCTAATTCAATCATCCCAGATCCCAGATACATAAATGTACCAAGTGTCAGGCCAATTGACTCATTAAATGGCCCAAAAGTTCCAAGATTTGAGCCTTTCAGACAAACAGAGTTATCTCAAGTTAAACAAAACACGTACAAAAATAAATGCCCTCTGACACCAATTTTATGAAGTTGAGCAACTAGGAGCCATCACAGCATTACTAAATGCTTCCTTCGGAGCTTGTATTTTTCAATTTATTATAAAATCTTTTTTTACCAAACTGTGTGTTTAATTTTACAATAGCACATTGTAAACACTCACCCACATTAAATTGTGCATAGGTAGGTAATAGATCAGTTGCGCTTACTTGTGTGATGTTTCAAAGTTATAGAGCAGGAAAAATGAGGACCAACGGAATTTTTCTTTTTCTTCTATGACTTCTAGATACCGAGATAAATCGATTTAAATAATACCGATAAATCGTAAAGTTTGACGTCACGACATATGCTCCCGTAGGCGATGACGTCATAATTCATGACTCCCGCTTCGTTTGTTTGTGCGCAAGCGTTTCTGCGCATTTTGACATTAAGTCTGACGTCACAACTCTTTGAACTTTTTAATTAGAACGGCAATTAAAAATCGAATTTTCGACCTTTTAAAGTTACTTTTTCGCAGTTTTGACTTCAGATTTGGATTTTCCACAACTTTTTACGTAGGAATCGACCTTTTATTCATAATTTTTACCCAACTGCAACTGCTCCATTCTAAAAAAAACGTCATGTAGAACATGCATTGCTTTTGATCTTGTTGTCTTTTTCTAAAGCTGAATGATGTAATTTATGTCAGTACCAAATTGGTTATTTTGGCCAGCTTAGTTAGCTTTGAAAGTAGCACGCCTGCCCGCCTGCCTTGGTGCCTTTGCCTTGTAAGCTTTTATCCAACTCTCGGAGAAAACTTTTGTCGAAATTTTTCAAGTTTCTACCTCCCACTATGTTCGGTACTACAAAAACATCCAGTGTTTTCTTCTTATTACCTTCACACAGTACGT
>NW_007386355.1:0-2634 GCF_000475195.1 Diaphorina citri
CAGTACTGTAATAATGCATTAATATAAACAAAGGAGCTTTTTGAACATACAAGGGCGAATCGTATAGGCCAAGTTGAATCACTGAGATCAAAAGTCACATTCCAGCTGACAATTCAAATTAAAATGCTCATCCAAAACATTATGAATAACAATTATCCCCCTCAAAAAAGCCCTGAAATGTTTTAAAATATCATGAAATCAGATTAAAAAAGCTTTGCAATAAAAAAAAAAGTTAAAAAGGAAAAGTGATGTAGACGGAGGAAGCGAAAGATGAAAGAGGTCACACCAGTACTGACAAATTAAACCCGAAAAAAATGACAAAACACCACAAAAACGAAATGAATAACGAGAACTTTTGAGCTGTAAATAATGCAAAAATGTTTTTTGACAAGGAGAGTGGGAAAAGAGACATTTAGGACAAAAAACATTTTTGTTACATTATGAAAAAAGTTCAGGCCGAAAAGAATCCCTTTGAAAATGTTTGTACATTTGTACACATTTTTGTTGGAAATTTTAAAATTCAATCTGCTTGCACATGAATGGTTTTTGTTTATGCTGAATGGGTATGATATTTTTCAAGTCATGGAAAATGGCATTGGATATGATAAATCTCAGTGAGTCCACAATGTATGTCAAACAGTTACATGTCCATTGCATTAGTCCACTGGAATAACTCTAAATAGAAATAATGCTTCCTGAAAAAAGTTCAACTATCCAATCATAAATAATAAATTCAAAAAGAGCTTTTTCATTCATGATCAAATGATCATCATCAATAAAATTTGTCAGCAGCGATAGCACGTTGAAGGCACCAGTTCACAATAGATCACTAAAGTTAAGCAACTTTGGGAGTTGTTAGCATCTGGAAGGGTCGCGTGCCGCTGGTTTTTCCGGCTCCACTCAGGCTGGTTGAGGATACTAATGGAACTTTGGAATCTACAGATCTTGCGTGATGAAATAAGAATATTTATGGTGACCTATATGAGGCTATATGGAACAAGAGACATCTTCAAGTGATTATCCATGGAACAATTACAACTCAATCCAGAACTAAAATATGTAGGTACCTCATCACACTTCAATTACAATCACTATCATTAGAGATGATTTTCAAGACAATTCATTTGGCTCTAATCACAACTCAGTCCAGAACTAAAATATGTAGGTACCTCATCACACTTCAATTACAATCACTATCATTAGAGATGATTTTCAAGACAATTCATTTGGCTCGAAAAGATTTCTAATAAATTTTCTAGTGAGATAACTGTCCAAGTGGCTAACTACTAGTTTCAAGATTATAAATTATGTGTGACGCGAAGATGACTTGTGTTCTAGAGATGAGCGGGATGTCATGAGGATTGTTACCAACTTTTTACGAGATAACTAGGCGAGCGGTTCACAACTTGGATATCTGGCCGTCCACTTGTCCAGCAGTATACAGGAGATGTCTTCTGGGTAGACTCTGCCTTGTTGGTGTAGTAGTCAAGGCGCACACCTCGTAATCATGAGGACATGGGTTCAATCCTAGTGGACTAGACCACCACAATAATAAATAATTGTAGCCTACTGCAGGAGTACTCTTTTTACATTCAACAAGGAAACAATTTATTAGTGTACTCTTGGCTGCAGGAGATGTCTTTTGGGTAGACTCTGCCTTGTTGGTGTAGTAGTCAAGGCGCTCACCTCGTAATCATGAGGACATGGGTTCAATCCTAGTGGACTAGGCCACCACAATAATAAATAATTGTAGCCTACTGCAGGAGTACTCTTTTTACATTCAACAAGGAAACAATTTATTAGTGTACTCTTGGCTGCATTTTTGTTACATTATGAAAAAAAGTTCAGGCCGAAAGGAATCCTTTTGAGTTTGTACATTTGTACACATTTTTGTTTGAAATTTTAAAATTCAATCTGCTTGCACATGAATGGTTTTTGTTTATGCTGAATGGGTATGATATTTTTCAAGTCATGGAAAATGGCATTGGATATGATAAATCTCAGTGAGTCCACAATGTATGTCAAACAGTTACATGTCCATTGCATTAGTCCACTGGAATAACTCTAAATAGAAATGCTTCCTGAAAAAAGTTCAACTATCCAATCATAAATAATAAATTCAAATATAGCTTTTTAGTCCGTCCTTCCTTTATTATTACAATAGTAATAAAAAGGTATAACGGACGGACTATTGTATTCGCTTCGGTGTCTGTCACTCGAGCTTTTTCATTCATGATCAAATGATCATCATCAATAAAATTTGTCAGCAGCGATAGCACGTTGAAGGCACCAGTTCACAGTAGATCACTAAAGTTAAGCAACTTTGGGAGTTGTTAGCATCTGGAAGGGTGACCATGCATCTGGGCAATCGCGTGCCACTGGTTTTTCCGGCTCCACTCAGGCTGGTTGAGGATTCTAATGGAACTTTGGAATCTACAGATCTTGCGTGATGAAAGAAGAACATTTATGGTGACCTATATGAGGCTATATGGAACAAGAGACATCTTCAAGTGATTATCCATGGAACAATCACAACTCACAAGTCCAGAACTAAAATAGGTACCTCATCACACTTCAATTACAATCACTATCATTAGAGATGATTTTCAAGACAATTCATTTGGCTCGAAAAGA
>NW_007386356.1:0-2842 GCF_000475195.1 Diaphorina citri
AACCTCGCCTTGTGGTTACCTTGGGCCAGCCACTCAATATCAATCAGACCTGACAGGTAGGTACGGCTGAAAAGGTCCGCCAGTCAGGTCTACGTGATAGTGTCTGTGTTCATCAAGTATCAGGTAGACCTGACAGGCGGACCTTTTCAGCTGTACCTGCCAGGTCTACCTGATAGTCAAGTTGTTACATTTTCAGTTCTATAGTCGATTCTTATTTCTTGTAACTTGTGTCAAATTCAGCATTCTTATTTCACAATTCACATTGTGACTGTGAGTACGTGTTCTGTTGCAACCTAGATTTTGCCGTCCACTTCCTTGTTTTATGATAATCTTTGTCTCTTGACGGACTTATTTATTATTATTATTTAGCTCCCACCTCGGTGGTCGAGTGGTCAAGAGCACTGACTCTCAACCTGGAGGTGCTGGGTTCAAATCCCGGCCAGGACGGCAATTTTCTAGCCAGACTTTTTCGTTCTTGGATAGGTATGGATGTAAAAGAATGTGCCTTGAAGTAATGCAAAAGCGGTACCGAGGTATATTAAATTTTTTGTTTTTATTTTATTATTATTATTTTTTTATTTTTTTTTAATTTAGGTATTTCAAGATGGAAGTAAGGTCTTATAGGACTTGGGTCTTTGCCCCAATGTATGTTCACTCGTTCACATTAAGATCATCTTGAGAAATGAAAGAAATATTAGCATGAAATCCCGACGATTTTCATGCTGACCGTGAAATTCGTTCTCACCATTGGAAAATGCAGTGTGAAGATTTTTTTTTTTACACCGATAGGCGATAGGTACGATATGTAGGTATGTTAGGTACCTACTATGTACCTACAATTGTATTTCATGAGCTCATCTAGAAAAAAATAAATAAATAAAACAAATCTCGAAATCATCATCATGATTTTTGATGCATGATCACGTCTAAAGAATGCAATCCGCGCCGACTTCAAAAAGGTACCGACTAAGAGTCCGACGTTTTTTTTTTTTTTTTTTTTTTTTTTTTTTTTTAGGGGAAATTAGAGGAAGAATTGTAAGAGCCGTTCCCAGAGACAAACATTTATTCGGTCAGTCGAGGATAAAATTGTAAAGCCTTTCCGTGGGTGGGATTTCTGGGATATAGGCATATAAAAATCAAAATCAAATCATGGTGTTCTTAGTGGTTAAAGCAGAAAGCTCTCTCACAACTTTTGTGGGTAATACATTTATTATCGGCTCGTCTCTTCGACTTGTTAATGACGCCACTGGTCGCTACTCGATTAAAGTAGCTACTCAGTTGTCCTCACGAGGCTGAGTGCACCCCCGAAACTCCAAGCACAGAGCCGAAAAACACTCTCGGACCGCCGGGCATCGAACCCGGATCCAATTGTATTGTTGATGAAAAGTTTGTGGTTGGTGACTATTGTTACCTACCGATTACAATATTCTCTACGTAAGCACGTAAGGTAGGTACCTACCTTCTTCTTCTACCTATAAATACACAAAATAATAATAATAATAATAATAATAATAATAATAATAATGTGGAGTAACGGTACGGCTATAAAATGTTGATGGATGGGACCTTAGGAAAGATCTTGTGGGAAGATGAGCGATGGAATGGCACTCAAGCATGGCGGGGTAAACACATAGCGGCAACTGTGAGGGATTCGAAAGAAAATCAAGAGAAGGAAACTGGCATTAGAAAATTCTGGTGTGCATATTTTGCCAGTGCTGCACTCAGAAATCATAGAGGCTTCACCAAATATTCACAATTTGAAAAATCAATAAATAAATTAATAGATAAGGAAAATAGAAGGTTTTTTTCTTTTTTTAGAGGTTTGACAGAGGAAACTTGTAACTGCTATGTCTTATCCTGTCCCGAAATCGAAGAGAGAGAGGAAGGACAGGATAGGGAGAAGCAGCCGTTCCCGAGAACGAAACATTATTTCATCAGGATAAATCCGGCCCCGGTCGGAAATCGAACCCGCGGCCTAGCGCTTACAATGCAGACGCGCTACCAACTAAGCTAACTAGGCTGACTAAGAAGGTTTGATAGAGGGAACTATAACAACGGAGGTCTTATCGTCCTGAAATCGAAGACAGGATAGAAAATAATATTCGCCCCGGGCGGGAATCAAACTCGACTTAGTGCTTACAAAGAGACGCGCTACCTTCCTAACCAATTACCTACAGATACCTATGCTATGCCTCCTAGAAAATTACAATACCTTTAATTTCATTATTTCTAAGTAATAGGTAAATTATAATACCTTTCATTATAATACCTTCCACTATTTCTAATACCTATTAGAAATAATGAAATTATTTCTAAGTAAAAGGAATTTTAATTGTGTTGAGCATAAATGATTGTCACAAATGTCGTTCCCTGCTTAATGCACTACGCTAAATTTTATGACTTGACTAGGACTTGAACCACCAACCTCCAGATCCGAAGTCCACCGCGCTAACCGCTGCACTACTGAGGTTGGTTAATTATTTCTAAGTAATAGGTAAATTATAATACCTTTCATTATAATACCTTCCACTATTTCTAATAAAATACCTACCTATTAGAAATAATGAAATTTTATTATTTTAGGTAATGTTGAGCAATGAGGCTGGGATTGAACCCACGCCTGTCAGGGTATATCGACCCTCCTTGACCTGGTGCTTTCGCTTTCGACGACACAATTATTTATATCTATATCTATACAGTGAGCTAAGATCTGAGGTAGCATCCACGAAGTGAGGGGAGTCCGATCAACTATTTTGCCTGCACTGGGAGCTCCTCGATGGAGGGCTCTTCAGACTGTGTTTAGCCGGCGCCCGAATCTTTTCAAGGTAAGCTTTTGAATTAT
>NW_007386357.1:0-2633 GCF_000475195.1 Diaphorina citri
TTTAATATGCTCTCGGTATCTTAGTTGATTTAATAACTTATGCTCCCAGTGATTAAATAACACGCGGTGGTCTTTTGACTACCTACAGCGCTCACGGGGCCCTGTTCCATAAAACCTGCTTTGCATCTTTGCAATTTTGAATTTTGACGAAAGTTTTTCTAGTACCTGATTGGTTGGAATTTGGCTCTTTAACTGATCAGTTGATCAGATATGAGGGGACTAAGAGAAATAGAAAAGGATCAATTTCGTTTAGTCCAGCTACTACATATAACATATGTATAATTTTTTTGTATATGGCTTCTGGGGCTACAAACCCAGCTCCAGATGACAAGTCCAGTGTTTTACCTCTGAGCTACTGGGGGTGGGGTGTTTTTTTTAAAAAAAGGTCCAAGCACTGAGTTGAGAAAACTTTCATGAGGTACCTGCCTCTGCTCAATAGTTTCGAGAATTCGTGAACTAGGCCCCTAGTCTAGATTCACAAGCCCAGTGTTTTACCTCTGAACTACTGGGGGTGGGGTGGTTAAAAAAAAAGTCCAAGCACTGAGTTGAGAAAACTTCCATGAGGTACCTGCCTCTGCTCAATAGTTTCGAGAATTCGTGAACCAGGCCCCTAGTCTAGATTCACAAGTAACTTATCTCTATCTCCTATGATGATTTTTATGATCTTTTATTCTTTAGATTGAAAGCCACCGCAGCGCTGGAAGCAATGATTTGCTATGTGGCCCCTTTAGTCAGCAGTTCTGAACTTTTGGCCCCTTTGAACCTCGATTGAGGACATTTTTTAATCGGAATTTTTATACCTTAAATCTTGGCAAAATAGGACTTTTCAGTTATATGACCGACAGAATTGGTAAAAAAGGTCTATCATAATATCTAGAGTTGTTATGATATCAAATTCTTTCAAACACAGACAACTGCAAGTACCTATACAACAAAAAATGTCAAACATATCAACAGAGGTCAAGTTACACCAATTGGCCCTATCCAGTATCAAAAAATAAGTTAGGTACCTTTTTCATCTTCTACCATCTACCTTATTAAAAATTAAAGTCTTCTGTCTGAATATTTTATTTTGATATTGTACAAAGATAGGTATATGCTCTATCATAACACATTGTAAGATGTGTTAATGGAACATAAAGCAAACAAAAGAAGCGGATCTCTTCTTTTTTTACTTTTTTCTTATTGTAAACATAAAGCATTAAATGCTCACAAATTTTGTGAATTACACGGTATTGCCGTAGATTTTTACTTTTAATTCTATTTATCAAGCAACAATACTGGTACCGGTAATATGATAATAGGGTAAGGTACACTCTGATGGCCATGACGTCTTGGCAAAATAGTACTTCTCAGTTATATGACCGACAGAATTGGTAAAAAAAGGTCTATCATAATATCTAGAGTTGTTATGATATCAAATTCTTTCAAACACAGACAACTGTAAGTACCCTACAACAAAAAATGTCAAACATATCAACAGAGGTCAAGTTACACCAATTGGCCCTATCCAGTATCAAAAAATAAGTTAGGTACCTTTTTCATCTTCTACCATCTACCTTATTAAAAATTAAAGTCTTCTGTCTGAATATTTTATTTTGATATTGTACAAAGATATATATGCTCTATCATAACACATTGTAAGATGTGTTAATGGAACATAAAGCAAACAAAAGAAGCGGATCTCTACTTTTTTTACTTTTTTCTTATCGTAAACATAAAGCATTTGTGAATTACACGGTATTGCCGTAAATTTTTACTTTTAATTCTATTTATCAAGCAACAATACTGGTACCGGTAATATGATAATAGGGTAAGGTACACTCTGATGGCCATGACGCTTGTAAGATGTGTTAATGGAACATAAGGCAAACAAAAGAAGCGGATCTCTACTTTTTTTACTTTTTTCTTATTGTAAACATAAAGCATTTGTGAATTACACGGCATTGCCGTCGATTTTTACTTTTAATTCTATTTATCAAGCAACAATACTGCTACCGGTAATATGATAATAGGGTAAGGTACACTCTGATGGCCATGACGCATGATCCTGTTTTGATATCCTCTATGTCTTTTGAATCTCAGATACCACCCGCTTTCTTTGTTGATTTTTCGGATTTAATTCGACCCGTGTGGATCAGAGATATCGGAGGCTCTGAATTTAAGATTATTATCATGATGCAAAATGTAAATTGTATGCATGATATGCAGAAATTTAGATAGGGAATTTAACCTACATATATGCTGTTTTGTCGATAATAGTTATCGTTTTGCAAAAAGGTGTTGATGTCTACTAAGAAGTTGGGACTGTTAGGAGGGATTTGTTTTTTTTTTTTTTTTGTGAATTTAAGATTATTATCATGATCAAAATGTAAATTGTATCCCCCCAAAAAATACCACTTCGTGGCATAAAAAAGACCCCGCCAAGTCGTTCCTCCCAAAATAAATCAAGTGCCACCACAAAAAAAACAAAACTCCATCCCACCCCAAAAAAAGATTAGAAATCAATTTTGTACCCCGCCTTTTATTCACTTCATAATTTGTGTCCTCCTACGCTCCTACTTCACGTAGTACCTACCTTTCTTTCCCCTCATTGCACTCCTCTTTCCTCTAACATTACTTCTGCTTCACTG
>NW_007386358.1:0-2631 GCF_000475195.1 Diaphorina citri
TGATATCCACACACACAATAGATGAGCCGTTGAGTCCCATACTACCTTCCTAGCCATTGAATCCCATAGTATTATCCGTACATAGCCATTCAGTCCCATATTACATACATATCTATTGAGCCTCATAATAAATACCTACCTAACATATTTACATACATGGATATTCCATGTGATTTTATCTTTGAGTCTGCGGCCTAGGCTAAACTGAATACATTATGGTATGTACATAATTTTGTATGCAGTTTCAGTCAGTACCTCACCTCAGACATTGCTACTCTGGTGACAATAGTATCCAGTATCCCTTCTACTTCTATTATATGATTTATCCGTATGTTTTCACTCATTGCAATAGATAATGGACCAGGACTAGAGCATTAGGAGTTTGGTCAGGCTACACTGAGAAAAATACTGGGGTGCCAGCAGCCCAATCCGGTGACTGGGTTCCGGCACTCTAATATTGAACTCTATATCGAGAGTCTCGGCACTATAATATAGCATTTCAACAGCCTAAATCAGGGGAAGTAACCCAAAAATAGAGTTCTTCCACCCTAACTTGTGGCACCCAGTCACCATTTTTTTTTCTTCTCACAGTGTATGGTGTGAAGAACGATGGATTCCTTATGTGATCATGATAAACGATGGATTCTTCTAATCTATGCATTTTGTTGATTAGGCCGACGAATTAACTGCTTTAGCATCAAGAAAAGTTACTGCTTTGTATACTGACACAATCCTTACAGGTCCTGATGGTTTTCCGGCATCGATTGTGTTTATCTCACACATAGACAGATTTTCTGAAGCTGTATGTACATGTACAGGTCCGTCCCAATAAGGTCAATTAAAAGCCTACACGATTGATAATTAATAATTATTTTATTAGACTCGTAGTGAAAAACCTATACATAAATCCAACAGTTTCCTTGTGGAAAATCTAATTAAACATTCCATTCATCCTAACATGTCACGATTGTCACATACCTAATGTCAACGTACCTACAGGTACAGACTGTATATACAGATGATATCTGATTGTGTTAGCTTGAATAATGCCTTATTCAGAATAAGGTGATAACGTGCAGCTAGCGATAGCTATACAGTCGAACGTGGATCATTGAGAACACTGAGTTTTTTAGAACATGTTTGAGATCTCTTCTTTTTTGTCTAAAAATCTCTTTAAAAGGTACAGACTGTATAACAGATGAGATTGTGTTAGCTTGAAAAATGCCTTATTCAGAATAAGGTGATAACGTGCAGCTAGCGATAGATATACAGTCGAACGTGGATCATTGAGAACAATGAGTTTTTTAGAACATGTTTGTGATCCCTTCTTTTTTGCCTAAAAATCTCTTTGAATAAGAAGAATTTTTCTTTTCCTACGTCTACTCTATGACAATCGAACTCCTCTTATCCGCATCTCTGATACCTCTAAAAATGAGAAATCTTGGAAATGAAACCTCTAAAATCAAAGAAAAGGAATTAAAAACTTCTATATTAAATTGAGAAAATATATTTCAGTCCTTTAAGTTCTGAATGATCAAGGTTCGCCTTAGTGTGGTAGTGAAGAACTAAATCATAAATCAATATTCCAATGTTGTGCTTCTAAATTAGAACTTGATTTGACATAAGTAAGAAGTTGGAGACATCAACTTTGTGAAAGTCTCTCCGATGAACGATGTGGTGAACTTTAAGGCTAAGGCCCATCACACACGGTACGATCCTCGGAGAGGCCTGGGCTGAACGTGTGTCAAGAATCGGTCTCGGGTCAGCTTGTCTTTTCCGGCGACCATAACGTGTTTGACGGAGACAGGCCTTGAGCTGTGTCCTCACTTATTCGACGCCATCGATTGACACTGCCTCGACAACATAGATTCCTCTTCACGACATCCGTCGACGGCGTCGACTTGTGGACATAGCTTTAGGAGGCCTGGCGGATATGCTTGTACCGCGTAGGCGAATTCTGTTTCGTGCACCAACATTAGGTCATCATGAGGCTATAGACCCGGCCTTGAGGACATCTCGTCACCCGTATGCACTATTAGTGTCATGTCAATCAGTCTCCATTGTAGATACCTATTTCACGCCTTGACAATATGACTTGTCCTGACACTTGAAGACAATCTGACTCTGGCCATAAACTGGAAGGTAACTTGGTCCGCGCCAAGGCGAGCCTATACTTCCTCTAATGTACTTCATACGGAACATCATACAATAATGATCATGTTTACAATACGCGCGAAAAACAGTTTCCTCAATGAAGGGAAAAACAATGAAATGAAAATATTAACTAGTGGTTCAGTGATCTGTATGACTCACTGAAAAAAAGTATTAAACATGGAAATTAGGTTCCAAGGTGTGATGAGCAAATTCCTTGTACAATCTTGGAATCAGCAGTTTCCACATAAAGTCAGCAGAAGTCAGCAGTTTCCACATGAAGTTCTCTGTAACTTATACCTAAATTTCATTGTGACTTGTACCAAAACTAAAGAGAAGGAAAGAGGTAAAACCGCTTACTGCGAACTTGATGTCTGCACAAGAATTCTTCAAAAAAAAGTAAATTCTCACCGCATAATGGATCAGGTAATTTGTGTTAATAATTCCTATTTTTTTTTTTTTTTTTTTTTTTTTTTTTTT
>NW_007386359.1:0-2631 GCF_000475195.1 Diaphorina citri
TCTCCCTTACTTTCTGCTTATAGCCTCAACTCTCTCTTTCTCCCCTACTTTCTATAGCTTCTTCTCTTTTTTTTTTCTCCTCCTCTTCCTCTCTTTGTCCCTACACTCTACACAGTCTACACCTTTCTCTCACTTCCTCTCTCTCTCTTTTTCGCGAGTATGCGGACTCTTTAGAGGTGCTGCAGGTGAATTTTAGAGAAACTGGGGAGGTTGAAGTGTACCACGTACAATATTATTACCAAGCGCCGTTTATTACATGTTGTTGCTAAGCTGTTCCCTATTGTTCAAGTATTCTTCTGTATGTATACAGGGTGCTCAGTTCGACTGTAAAAAATTAATAGCAACTTTTTTTTGTTTGCTTTGTGTTGGCCACGAATAAATCGGTTTTTACCACCTTTGCTGGGCCTTGGGTCTTTTTCGTTATTACCTGCCTTGATGGTAGTTTAGTCACCATATCAGTGGTCAAGCCCGCCTGGGCTGGTAATTAGGTCTGGTTCGAATATTCTCCCTCTCTTTTTCGAGCTCTCTCCTCTACCTTTTCTATTTTTCAATCCCCCCCTTTTCTCCTTCCTTCTTTCTCTTCGCTAGATCCACGATCCCGGAGATATTCAAAACAAATATTCGAAACTCATCTATTGGGTAGTCATCAAATACAGTCATACAGTCGAACCTGTCTAAGTGGGACCTATTGTACCTGGATAACTGTGGAAAATTTGCTGGTCCCTTGGATTCCCACTTAGACAGTTTCGACTGTATTATACGAGTAAAATGATGCTCTGCAAGACTTTTTTTGAAGAGGTTTGATAGAGGGAACTGTAACGGCTAAGGTCTCATCATCCCCTAAATCGAAGAAATAAGGAAAACAGGATAGGAGAAAGCCAGCCGAGAACGAACATTATCCCTTCACGATAAAATCCGCCCCGGGCGAGAATTGAACCCGCGGCCTAGCGCTTACAAGGCAGACGCGCTACCAACCAAACCAACTAGGCATGCTGGTTTTTAAGTCTAGTGATATTTGGCACATTTTTGAAGTGTGGAAATGAATAGGTTTCCAAAGATATACCTATTAAATACTCGTACTACTTTTACGCAACAATTTCCTATTTTGGACTCATTTCAAATATGTATGTAGTATCAATCTATCGATTGATACGTTTTTACGGAACAAATCTCTTTCTTCAGACTTAAAACTTCGCCGCCTGGTCGACCCCGTATATTTCTTGTGCATAGCCCGAGAGAAATACTTCGGAGTCGAACCTGTCCAAGTGGGACATGTTGTACCTGGATAAGTGTGAAAAACTTGCTGGTCCCTTGGATTCCCACTTAGACAGTTTCGACTGTATTATACGAGTAAAATGATGCTCTGCAAGACTTTTTTTGAAGAGGTTTGATAGAGGGAACTGTAACTGCAAAGGTCTCATCATCCCGAAATCGAAGAGAGAAGGAAGACAGGATAGGAGAAAGCCAGCCGAGAACGAACATTATCCCATCAGGATAAAATCCGCCCCGGGGCCTTTATTCTCATAATGTTCAAGTACACACTTAAAAGGAATTGGTTCTTCTATCTAAACTCTAAACAATGGAATTTGTATTATTTACCAAGATGTAAAGGAGATACTTCCCATTCCGGGAAAGACTCTCCCCTCTAAACCCCCCATTCGGAGGAGACCCCTGTCCTCAGAGCTCGGAGCTAAGTCAACCTAAAGCTACCTTTCTCAGGACTCTGGTATGCAACGGGATCCATGATGCATGTCGGCCCCCCTAACCCCCATATTGGAGACCCCTGTCACAGAGCTCGGAGCTAAGTCAACCTAAAACTACCTTTCTCAGGACTCTGGTATGCAACGGGATCCATGATGCATGTCCCCAGACCGGCAAACTTTCAGCATAGAATGAACAGAGCCACATTCCTCTAACCGATCTCGGTACCGATGACGTCACGCGCTCAGCGATTCAAACGTGTTGGGGTGATTTTTGTTGATATTGAAATCGCTCTGATTCAATCGATCTGGTTCAAGTTTAGGTTTTAAAGTGATCAGATATGATACATTTATGATCAGATCAGAATGCCCGATCTTATCAAGGAAATTTTCAGTCAATCCAGAGTTTAAGAAATACCCTGGTCTGTGTAAATGTAAATCAAATGGGTACCATCAAAGAAAACCCTTGACACTGTGTTGACTCTTAGTGGTAAGAACGGCTATTAATGTGACTATTTCATTGGCAATTGCTTATGCGATGATAATTAGAAGATTATTTTATTAAGTGGACCACGTGGGTCTAAATTGGCATAGGTTTGGAGCGATTTTTATTCAATTTGGTATTGGCATGGTACTAGTCCATTTAGATTGATGGTTTGGGCGTGAATTGATGGTGCTTTTTTTCGAGCTCCCCCCTATTCTAATCTGACGAGACCCCCATAGCTCCAATCACAGAACATAAACATGAAGAGGCCTGTTTCAATACATTTCAAGTTAAGCTAGGTCAGTTGTGACCTCTCCTACCCGCTCCCTGCTCGATTACATTAGTGCAATCAGCGTAATGCTAACCAAGTAACCACTGATGCCGGATGCAATCTATCTTTGAAACCAAAATGTAATAATTCAATTTGTGGTTCATGACAGAAAGTGT
>NW_007386360.1:0-2630 GCF_000475195.1 Diaphorina citri
AATCTGGGTACAGGATCGGATAATCCGGACAAAATCCTCTTTTCTACCCGGAATCTATCTGAGTTCTAACCGGATAAAATCCCATTTTGGTTACTAGGGTAGGTAAGGGTTGTTTGAAAAGTCTGGAAACTCGATTACTTTTGGTAGAAAACACCAACTTTTTTTTTTTTTTAAGAGGTTTGACAGAGGGAACTGTAACTGCTATTATCTTATCGTCCCGAAATCGAAGAGAGGAGGAAGACAGGATAGGAGAAAGACAGCCGTTCCGAGAACGAATATTATCCCATCAGAATAAAATCCGCCCCGGGCGGGAATCGAACCCGCGGCCTAGCGCTTACAAGGCAGACGCACTACCAACTAAGCTAACTAGGCTGGCAAACACCAACTTTAACGCTACCTAAGTGTGGCGTTTTTTCGTTATAAAACACAGCGTTGACAAATTCAACTCACCAGTCCTGCATCTTCACTAGGTTCCAATGTAATACGTCGGGATTCTCTGCATAGGGTTATGTAGAACTGAACGAAGTCTGTCTTACGCGCAACCTGGAGGGAAAAATACTAAAATAATAGTGACATGGAAAAATATAGTAACAGTAATATGTATTCATGGTTTATTCTTGGTTCCCTATTCCTGAAGCCGGCTATCTACATTGCAATCTACCGGACAGGTCCGGACCGGGCAACCTGGAGGGAAAAATACTAAAATAATAGTGACCCCAAAAAATACCACTTCGTGGCATAAAAAAGACCCCGCCAAGTCGTTCCTCCCAAAATCAATCAAGTGCCTACAAAAAATAAACAAAAATCCATCCCACCCCAAAAAAGATTAAGAAATCAATTTTGTACCCCGCCTTTTATTCACTTCATAGTACCTACCTTTCTTTCCCCTCATTGCACTCCTCTTTCCTCTAATATTAAATATCTCTCGCGTCCACATTTTGGCCTGTCTAAACAGGTATACCTATATACCTTTAGATACTAAACTTGAATGGTAGATCAAAATATAGATATCCGGATTAAGACTTCAAATGCAAAAATATAGAGCTTTAACTTTTTAGCGTGCGGCGAAAAGGTATGCTAATAATTCTAATAAACTATCCCGTAATATTATTAATTATAATTTTTATATGGATAGATTGTCTGCTATGATATCTTTCGCGTCCACATTTTGGCCTGTCTAAACAGGTATACCTACATACCTTTAGATACTAAACTTGAATGGTAGATCAAAGTATTTATAGATATCCGGATTAAGACTTCAAATGCAAGAAAGTAAAAATAATTATAGAGCTTTAACTTTTTAGGGTACGGCGAAAAGGTATGCTAATAATTCAAATAAACTATCCCGTAATATTATTAATTATAATTTTTATATGGATAGATTGTCTGCTATTTACCTGATGTAGAAAGAAGCATCCCCCCACTCCGAGAGAACTGAGTAGGAAGAATATCAATGTGTTGTTCTTACGATCCTCAAACAGTAGTTTGGTAATGATTCGATTGATCGAGACGAGAAACCCAGCACCACCTGAAAACAAAGATTTGGAAGGAGTCTTACACTCGTATTTATGAACAAGAATGATCGTTCAGTCTCAAGTCTCAAGTCAAAATTGACCAATCAAATGCCTTGAGACTATGCTTAGCACGAACTTAAGAGCCAGCATTTTGTTCATAAATATGGGTGTTAGCCAACCTGGTTAGCTTGGGGAGTAGGGCGTCTACCTTCTCTACCTTGAAAGTCTCCAGTTCGCGGGTTCGATTCCCGCCAAGGGTGGATTTTATCATAAACAGATAAGGTTCGTTCTCGGAACGGCTGGCTTTCTCCTATCCTGTCTTTCTTCTCTCTTCGATTTCGGGACGATAAGACCTGGGCAGTTACAGTTCCCTCTGTCAAACCTCTTCAAAAAGAAGAAGAAAAAAACTTACTCTCCCCGGCCATAACAGCCTGTGTATATCGGCTAGGCAGCATACTCGTGTATCCGTAGAAACTGGACTGTTGTACCGTGCAGCCTAGAGACACCACGGCCACTGACGCAAGCAGAACATTGTAGGAGGTGGTAGAATCAAACACTTGCCACCAGATCTCGAAGAATGCAATGAACAGAAGAGTGACGAACGAGATGATGTAGCCTGAAAGTAGAATAGAATAGAATAGAGTAGAATAAAATGAAGCTAGGAGTAGCATAAAATGAAGCTAGGAGTAGAATAAAATGAAGCTAGGAGTAGAATAAAATGAAGCTAGGAGTAGAATAAAATGAAGCTAGGAGTAGAATAAAATGAAGCTAGGAGTACTTATAGGAGGTGGTAGAATCAAACAATTGCCACCAGATCTCGAAGAATGCAATGAACAGAAGAGTGACGAACGAGATGATGTAGCCTGGAAGTAGAATAGAATAGAATAAAGTAGAATCTCGAAGAATGCAATGAAGGAGGTTCGGAGGAACTTACCAAAAGTAATCCTGGTATTAAGTGACAACGTTTCCACAAGGATATTGTTACATTATAGGAGCTGGTGGAATCAAACACTTGCCACCAAATCTCGAAGAATGCACTGAAGGAGGTTCGGAGGAACTTACCAAAAGTAATCCTGGTATTAAGTGACAACGTTTCCACAAGGATATTGTTAGCGA
>NW_007386361.1:0-2630 GCF_000475195.1 Diaphorina citri
GGGGCAAGGTGGGGCTCTCCCTATTCCAGTGGATAGCGGGGGGCACCTCCTCCCGAAGGGGCCGGGGGCTGCCCCCCCTGGAAGATAGGGAAGCGGGGTGCATATCGATCTGGTTAAAACGATACTTGTATCTTGGGACATGCGCCCGATGTCTGCCTTCGTACCACGGAAAATTATTATTATAAGCCTAATACTCTCGCTCCACTAATGCTCCGTCGATGGCGCTTTGACTATAACTACCGGGGGTGACAGTGGTACTGATGGTGATAGCAGAGACTGCCTTGAGCAATTATCTCGAGTAATTATGAACGGGGGAAATTTTCTACAACAAAATGACACAATACAGACGAAGATTTTTTTGCGGAACTCGAGTCCCCACATAAAAGAATATTTGGATTTGTTTTATTTTTTAGCGATGTTCGAAAAATTCCTGGTTCTGATAAAGTTCTATCTGATGGAATTTTCGATTTGAGCCTCTTGCGGAAATCGAGTCCCCATATAAAAGAATATTTGGATTTGTTTTATTTATTAGCGATGTTCGAAAAATTCCTGGTTCTGATAAAGTTCTAGCTGATGGAATTTTCGATTTGAGCCTCGCTTCTGAACGTATTTCTTTACTTTCACACGAGAAAGAACTTGTTGTTTTGAAACAAACAAAAAACAAAATGACACAATACAGACGAAGATTTTTTTCTGCTGAAATCGAGTCCCCATATAAAAGAATATTTAGATTTGTTTTATTTTTTTAGTGATGTTCGAAAAATTCCTGGTTCTGATAAAGTTCTATCTGATGGAATTTTTGATTTGATCCTCGCTACCTCGCTTCTGAACGTATTTCTTTACATTCACACGAGAAAGAACTTGTTGTTTTGAAACAAACAATTAATTCATTGCTTCAAATGAAACTGCCTACCCCAATTGCAAAGTTTCAAAAGTTTCAGAACGAATACTGCGGAAATCGAGTCCCCATATAAAAGAATATTAATTTGGATTTGTTTTATTTTTTAGCGATGTTCGAAAAATTCCTGGTTCTGATAAAGTTCTATCTGATGGAATTTTCGATTTGAGCCTCGCTTCTGAACGTATTTCTTTACTTTCACACGAGAAAGAACTTGTTGTTTTGAAACAAACAAACAATTAATTCATTGCTTCAAATGAAACTGCCTACCCCAATTGCAAAGTTTCAAAACTTTCAGAACGAATATGCCTCAGAGAGAAACATAGAAACATTATTATTCCAACCATCGCATCGTCACTCACCAGCTCACCACATATCCCTTTCCAATCTGTCAACTCTAAACATTCCTATCATCCATCATATGCCATATGAGGCGAACAATTAATTCATTGCTTCAAATGAAACTGCCTACCCCAATTGCAAAGTTTCAAAACTTTCAGAACGAATATGCCTCAGAGAGAAACATTATTATTCCAACCATCGCATCGTCACTCACCAGCTCACCACATATCCCTTTCCAATCTGTCAAGTCTAAACATTCCTATCATCCATCATATGCCATATGAGGCGTAATTGATTGTGACACCCCCTCCCACTGATATCTCAAAAACCCCTAGCAACTGTTCCAAAAAGAATTTATAAGATGCTTGTGCCCCTGTGTCTAGGCTATTTCCCGATGGCCGGTTAACGTTAACTCTTTATGTGGATACACCTTATGTATGTACGATACGTCGATACGAAATAGCCCAATATAACTATCGACAATTTATTTAGTAATCAATAGAATTTATAGGGATTTCTTTATTTAATAGGTAAATGAAAAAAATAAAATTATAAAAGCATACATTATAAGGTGATAATTAATTAGAGGCTATTCAAACAAGAGTAACAAGGGTATCATGCACTCATAGAATGTTTCCGTCACACCCTTTCCACACACACGTCACCTGACTAAATCTAATATACGAGACACCCATATACAATACACATAGTTGACTTTTGGGTCACATGACCAATATACAATACAGAGGTAGGTATGCAGTTGACATTTGGGTCAGCTAGTGCTCCATTTCGAAAAAAAAACTCTTCAATCTTCACACACCTCCATAAATTATTTCCACCTGTGAATGTCACGGAAAGGACTGTGTTCAACCGAAATAATTAAATAAAAACTGCCGTAAGTTCATTCATAAGTCTTCGCTCCTCGTTTATCAATTCTCTAGAATTACGTGATACTTATTTAAGGAGTATTCTTTAAAAATACCCGACCCGACCTTAGAATCTCCAGCCCTTGTACCTTGTACTAATACTCCTTATAGCTACAGATCATTGTACCCTGAAAAAGTTTATCTGCAGAGGAAGTACATCTATGAAGGTGATAAAAACCTGCCGAATCGGTTCGTGTATAGATACACACGATACAGCGATACGCAGACGTGAAACCTGCCGAATCGGTTCGTGTATATAGATACACACGATACAGCGATACGCAGACGTGCTGAGTGGAACTTGGCCTGACGTACTTCCATGCCGTGAGCTCAGATACTGTTTGATTGTGGTTCCAGGATTCCCAACACCTTCTGGTATGCCCACATCTCGGCCAACCAAGTAAGATTCAAAACTTTCTCTCAGTAAATACCAAAGCCCTACATGCCGCAAATGCGCAAATTTT
>NW_007386362.1:0-2630 GCF_000475195.1 Diaphorina citri
GAAGAGGAAGAAGAATAATCTGGCGGCTAAAAAATCCAGAGATGCTAAAAAGTTTCGGGATGATCAAGTAAGTAATGGATTTATCATTTCATTATTTAAAATGAGACAAAATTAGTATAATTTGCAATGTTCTAGTAACATCTAATCATTTCGAAGGATATCACGAAGAAATACCAAAGTTATTCGTACCTATAAAGTTCAATAAAATTATTTACAACTTACCCAAGTACTGTACATTACTCCTATCTATCAAATCCTTTGGCACAAATTCAGATATCACAAAAGCATATTTATCATGAAGAAGTACCCAAGTATAATTATAAACAACCTAACAACTTTCTCGAGTAAGTACCTACTGTGTATTGGATCATATTATCCTATGGCATAAATTTAGATTTCACATATCCATTAAACCTCTGTTCTTCTCCAGATTGCCCTCAAAGCCTACGTTCTGTTTCTTTAAGCTTGTTCAGAAGTCACGTCAATGGAAAATTGCTACTAAAAAGAGCTGTCCCAAATGATCAGTGACCAGTGTTATTATAGGGCAAAAAGAAGCTTTCTTTTCCATTGTCGTGGCTTCTGAATAATTACCAACCTCTGTTCTTCTCCAGATTGCCCTCAAAGCCTACGTTCTGGAGGAGGAAGTCAGAGTGTTGAAGTCACACCTGAAGAATCTGATTGAAGAAAACCAGATCTTACTCTTCATTTTGTATTCACTGACGTCTTCGAGTAAACAGACCATTTTCACGAACAGTCAAGCTTCTACATCATTTTGACGTCTCCATGAAATGCTCTTTGTAAGGTCCTTCGTTGATTTTTTATAGGTACTAAACATAAGAACTTTGGTTGTTCCTTTTGTGAAAGGAAATGGAAATGAATCGTCAATCTTTAGGTAGTGCTCTTGTGGCGGCGATTGACATATTATTTACCTACTCTTCTGTGTAGGAAAGAAATAAAAACAATTAATTTCTATAAAGAATAGTTTATGTAGAATGTACCTATTAGATAGTATTGTAAGTATATTTTTTGTCACTTTAGAATTCAAAACCTGCTTAATAAGTATAAATGTTTATTTGGTTCATAAGAAAATAAATGCTTAGTAAGTACCTATAGTAGAATTGAGGGAAATGAGTGCATTTGTTGGACAATGTATTGGTTTTAATAAAATTTGGAATCAATAAAAAAAGAGAAGTAAGAAAATAGCCACTTCATAATACTTTGTCCTCTAGGGTAGAAACACACTACACTCACGTCACGTGAGCTCACGTCACGTGATAATAGTGTGTTTCTACGTTTATGTACATAGCATAGGTCGAAAATATTTATCTCACAATCCAAGTTGAATTTCAATAGTGTACAATGTACATACCCACAAAATAGTCGTGAAAAAAATAAGTTTGATCACGGTTGGCCCATGTCATTATAATGATTACCATAACTTACCAAATGGGATAAGCACTTACCCGAAGTACGTGGACAAGTCGGTAGCTAGGATACTATTCTTCAAGGCGTTCATTACAATGGAGTATTCTTCTGAAGATAACGACGACAGAATGTGCAAATAATTTGCTAACGAGTAGTATTTACCACAGATTCCGTCCGGACTCTGTGGCTAAGTGGTTAAGAATATTTACTTGAGCGTTAGATGTCCAGAGTTTGAATCTCTGGAGGCGGAATTATTCTGGTCAAATTTATTTGACTCCCAAATAATTTGCTAATGAGTAGTATTCACCACAGATTCCGTCCGGACTCTGTCGCCAAGTGGTTAAGAATATTTACTTGAGCGTTAGATGTCCAGAGTTTGAATCTCTGGAGGCGGAATTATTCTGGTCAAATTTATTTGACTCCGGATTGGAGGTAGCAACCCATATAATGATAATTACCTAGTATTTAAGTCGTTTTAAAGGTAGAATGGAATTTATTGCCGACTGGACGACAACCTTAAAAACAAACATTAATAATTACTCACAATTAGAATGGAAAACATCATTTGAGTCACATTGAAAGCATGCCACCAGTTGTGATAAGGTACTTGGCGGTAGTTCCTCTTTTTTACGTCGTTTTAAAGTTAGAATGGATTTTATTGCTGACTGGACGACAGCCCTGAAATAAAAGAAGCAATAATATTTTTACTCACAATTAGAATGGAAAACATCATTTGAGTCACATTGAAAGCATGCCACCAGTTGTGATAAGGTACTTGGCGGTAGTTCCTCTTGATAGTGACCAGAAACTTGTAAAGCACCTGTGAAAGTGGAAGCACATTTGGGGAGATTTTTCTTGGCGTTCCCAAAATCTTTTTTTCGGTTTTAGTCGATGCTAAGCGAGATCCATTGTACCTTGTACCGACGCTAAGCGACCTCTAGGGGCAGTTGGAGAGAAATAAGTAAAATTTGGTGTTTAAGTCTTTTCACAAATTTTTTCTTCTTCTTTGCGTGTCTATACGTTCCGGATGTTGGCGATCATCATGGCAATTCTCACTTTGTTGGTTGCTATCCGGAACAGCTCTTGTTGAACAAAAACTTACCAATCGTCTAATATTGAACTCGGAGGTGAGCTGAAGTTCTTCAAACATACGGACTGCCGCCAAAATAGTCTCATCCGGTTGTAATGAGAAGTCATTGAATTCT
>NW_007386363.1:0-2629 GCF_000475195.1 Diaphorina citri
AGCACACAGTGATATATTAAAAAGTACAATAAAATTTATTGGGGATAGGTTCATATGTACAAAAAGTATTAAACGTAAAAGTGCCAAAAAAAGTACCTACATCAAATCAAGCTACATGCAAAATAATTGATCAATCATAAAAAAGAAAATAATTTCGGCTACAAAAGTCAAGCCAATATAAGTAGGTACATAATCGCCAGTCGATGAGATTGAGGTGAAAGTTAAAACATTGAAAGTCAATAAAAGTAAGTTTACCCTCAATAAAGTGCAATCAAAACTTGATATTGATACCCATGCAATGTTAGAAAACAACAACTTACTCTTGAAAGTTAAAATTATTGACATGATTTACTTGGCATTTTTGTTTGTGCAGTTCACACTTTCTGATTTTATTAGGTGCATAGGTACTAAACCAACGAAAAAGGTGAATTGATTTGAACACAATACTAATATGACTATACCTACCTACTTACTTAGATAATATTATAAACAATCATTTATACAAGATACAACACACCTAGTAAACAAGTTCAATATCATGGATATTCAATGACTTGAGAGAAACAAATACAATATGCAGTAACCTTGAGAAGGACTCTCGAACAATAAAACAAAGAATGCATCACCAGTACACCATTCAACTTTAAGCCCAAGTATTGATTGGGACCTTAAAGTTAGCAGAGTTATAGGCAGGTGGACTATACCTAATGAGAACTGCATTGTTTTTACGACTTCCAAGAGTTCTAAGTTCTAAGCTGTGGGCTCTTGGAACTTTGTCTAAACACAGGTAGTAGATATCTATCTACCTGGTAATTATTACCTCAGAGTTTATGTTTTCAACTTGGTCTCCCTTTTCTGAAGTCATGATTGACAAATAAATATTTCTACCAAGAGCTAGGTACCAACATACATAAAAGTCCAGCTATGTTATACACAGCTTAACCTCATATACAAAAAGCCCAATTGATAGTAACCTTGAGAAGGACTCTCGAACAATAAAACAAAGAATGCACCAGTACACCATTCAACATTAAGCCCAAGTATTGATTGGGACCTTAAAGTTAGCAGAGTTATAGGCAGGTAGACTATACCCTATACCTAATGAGAACTGAATTGTTTTTATGACTTCCAAGAGTTCTAAGTTCTAAGCTGTGGGCTCTTGGAACTTTGTCTGAATACAGGTAGACATCTATCTAGGGACCTGGTAATTATTACCTCAGAGTTCATGTTTTCAACTTGGTCTCCCTTTTCTGAAGTCATGATTGACAAATACATATTTCTACCAAGAGCTAGGTACCAACATACATAAAAGTCCAGCTATGTTATACACAGCTTAACCTCATATACAAAAAGCCCAATTGTAGGTAGGAGGTAGGTAGTCTTCCTATGTTTCACAGATGAAGGCAATGGCCCAGAATAGTTAAGCACTTAGGAGCAAGGAGCAAGTAGCTATCTGAGAAATGCAACCCATAATGAGATTTTCAGCACTGAAAACTACCTACCTATTGGGCAACAATTAATTATTGTAGAAAACATTAACTCACATACTAAATATAGGCATCTAAAATACAAGTACCTACCTAGATAAAATCAATAATTGCTATGAACGCCCAGAGATATAACCATATAACTGCTGATATGACCATGTTTACTAGGTATTTACAGGTCAACGATGGGCTATGAATAAACCTGGTAATGGCATTCAGAAATAGCTGAAATAAACAAGTAATTATGTGGAATTCGAATAGATAGACTATATACCCGTAGGTCTAGGAACCTGTAGTTTAGTTTTTAGTCCGTCCTTCCTTTATTATTACAATAGTAATAAAAAGGTATAAGGGACGGACTATTGTATTCGCTTCGGTGTCGGGCTGTTAGCATTGTGTTGTATTGAAATTTCGTTCTAATTTCTTATGATAATTACGAATTTAACATTTCTCATTAAGATTTGTTGCGTCTACCGCTTAGAAGGTTGTGTATGCAGTATGCCTAAGATAGTTTTGTATTTAAAGATTTAAACACCTTAAATGGAACTTGGGATTTCGATTCCTCCATGAAAGTTCCTTAGGTCTTTTGGTTTATTTCTACTGTACTGAGGTAGGTATTGTAGGAAATGTTCTTATCATGATAAACTTGTACCTATGCTGATCAAAAGTAGGTAGGTATTATCTTTGGTCTCCATCTTTAATAGGTAGGCATCATCATGTTTACGAATAGCCATTCTTGAATTCAAACGGTTAGGAACTTCTTAAAGAAGAGAGATCTTTGCCTTGTGACCTATAATGTACATATCTCCAAAACTTAATGTCTGAAATACGAATTTCAAGAATTTGGTTCTGCATGGTTGCTAGATAGATTATAAAATGCGAAAAATCACGCACGAGATTCACGAGAAGTTGCTGAATTCTTGCTAAGAGGACGTGCGTAATGGATTCAGCTTCACGATTTCGAGTTTCGAGACATGTCGAAGTGCATAATGGCTTCAGCTTCATGATTTCGAGACATGTCGAAATAACCTCAAGTTTCGAAATTCCAAAACATTTGAGGTTTAGCATGGTTTTACAATCTGTTAACGAAACTTTCTTCAAAGACTTTCATTAATTTTAAGTAGCATACCCACCTAGTTGTA
>NW_007386364.1:0-2627 GCF_000475195.1 Diaphorina citri
AAAATTACGAATTTATCATGAAAATTAAGCGTGCACCATTATTTTAAAAATCGTCAGGTAACGCTGGCGCACCCTGTAGGTTTACAAAAAAAAAAAGAAGTTTTTAACAAAATAACAACAACAACAATAACAACTCGAACAATAACAAAAATTCGATGGATTTGACAGCATTGTCCCCGGACTAGGAAAGTGTTTGTTTTCTCTATTTACTCTGTGTCTGTTTACATTTATATCCTGGCCACTTTGGCCCCCCCTTACCCTATTGTCCAAGTAGGGTAGGTGCCCCCCTGCTGATTATGTGGGACCCAATGTCTAGACGGCCAAAGGGGGTCGGAATGATTTTTTTTATAGACCTTTTTATTATGAGGTCTCCCCTAGATGTGTTGTGTCCTTTCTCAGAGATGTGGCTTCTTAGTGGGTGGAAATCTCACTCAGAAGGAGGAGTTTGTCCTTAAGGGTATTTGAAGGATTTTTCAGCCAGCCTAACTAGCTTGGAAGGTAGCGTGTCTGTCTTGTGAGCGCTAGATTCAGTTCGCGCTGTCGGCAGATTTTATTCTAAACAGATAAGGTTCTTTCTGTCTTCTTTCTCGCTTCGCTTTCGGAACTAGAAGACCTCAGCAGTTACAGTACTTACAGTAAACTTTTTTTAGATTTCGGCCAGTTTATATTTGAAGGAATTTTTCTGACTAACTCTTTCTCTCAGACAATTATCTTTCTAACTTTATGACAATGAAGATCATACTATTGTATACAACTCTCTCTCTCTCGCTCTCTCTCTCTCTCCCCTTTTTTTTAGGATTAAAAATTTCAATGAACACTCTCTCCTCCTCCTTCTCTTCCTGTTTCTCCTTCAGTTTTCTCTAATCTCCCACTCCATTTGTCTTTTCTCCGTTTCTCTCCTCCTCCTCCTCCTCCTCCTTCTCCTCTTCCTTCTCCTCCTCCCTCCTCAATGCAGCTAATGTCATTCTTTTCATTTCCACCTCCCTCCCCTTCCTTCCTCTGTTTGTTTCACAGTGTCCCATTTTCTTTTCTCCTTACGCATCTAATCCTTCTAATATCCTTTTCATCCCATCCCACCTCCCGCTCCCTCCTTGTTCTCTTTTTTTTTTAGGATTAAAAATTTCAATGAACACTCTCTCCCTCTCCTCCTCCTTCTCTTCCTGTTTCTCCTTCAGTTTTCTCTAATCTCCCACTCCATTTGTCTTTTCTCCGTTTCTCTCCTCCTTCTCCTTCTCCTCTTCCTTCCCCTCCTCCCTTTTCAATGCAGCTAATGTCATTCTTTTCATTTCCACCTCCCTCCCCTCCCTTCCTCTGTTTTCTTCACACAGTGTCCCATTTTCTTTTCTCCTTACGCATCTAATCCTTCTAATATCCTTTTCATCCCATCCTACCTCCCGCTCCCTCCTTGTCTCCTGTCCTTGCTCCTTCTCTTTTAGTCTCCTTCTTCTTCTTCTTCTTCTCCTCCTCCTCCTCCTTCTCCTTTAGTCTTCTCCTCCTCCTCCTTCTCGTTTAGTCTTCTCCTTCTTCTTCTCCTTTAGTCTTCTTCTTCTTTTTCTTCTTCTTCTTCTCCTCCTCCTCGTTTAGTCTTCTCCTCCTCCTTTAGTTTTCTTCTTCTTTCTCCTACTTTCTCCTTCTTCGTCTTCTCCTTCTCCTTCTTCTCCTTCTCTCTCCTCGCTTCCTGTCCTTGTTCTCGCTCCGTCCGTCTCCGACCTCAATTACTCCCACACCAAAGATGCCATCTTGACTTTTTTTCTCTCCATCCCAAAAACATGTTGCCCTAAAAGTCATCTCACTTCCCCTCCCCCTTTCATCAAATTCACCCTCTCCCCTCCAAAGCCTCTCTCTCCCCTCCCTCATAATCACCCCCTGATCTCCGAGTCCTCATAAAGATTTCCCCTTCTGACCCCGTACTGTAGGAAGCTTGACTATAGTTTTAGATTATCAAATAGAATTTTAGTCCTAGACTAGATTCCCTAGTCCCCTCCCGTTACTCAAAAAGCTTGTTTATTGTACAAAACAAAAGGATTAGACGCGTTTTCAATTGTCTCCATGACTTTTCATTTTACAAACGTCTGATAAATGAGTTGTATGTTCCCGGCACTGTCGCCAATATTTGCCGGGCCATTACATTTCCAACATCAAATAGAATTTTAGTTCTAGACTAGATTCCCTAGTTCCCTCCCGTTTCTCAAAAAGCTTGTTTCTTGTACAAAACAAAAGGATTAGACGCGTTTTCAATTGTCTCCATGACTTTTCATTTTACAAACGTCTGATAAATGACTTGTATGTTCCCGGCACTGTCGCCAATATTTGCCGGGCCATTACATTTCCAATCAAATACGGCTCGTGGATGCTCCGTTTACCAAAAGGTATAGAATAACTATTCGGGTCATTGAACGACAAAATACAAAATATTAATTCATTGTTGATATTTAAACAATTTTAGCAACATGAGAAAGTCGAATTCCGTGAACTAATCCTTAGATTTCTGTAAACGTAAATTCTAATAAGCTATTTTTAATCAAAATTCCAGTTTTGCGTTTCAGTAGGTACTCACAAAATACACCGTTGTTATCAAAAGACGTCATTTCATGTAGCTAAAACTCTCCAATAAGGTCTGTCCACAC
>NW_007386365.1:0-2627 GCF_000475195.1 Diaphorina citri
ATGGTGCCATTGTCAAGAGAGAGATTGGAGATATTGCAAGTCTAATTAATGCCATGGTGGAACTGAATGAAGTAATGAACCACTTGGCATTGCAAACAATGATGCCATTTGCTACAGCACCCACAGAATGCCAGTATTGATCCAACATAGAGTAACTCATGTTGAGGGAGACATAAAACCCATTCTGATGGTGATACCTACTCGAAGTTCAGATTGGAATATTGGCTATGAGAGTAACAAACGACTAGGCTAGAGTGACCAAAGGTATGAGGTGGGTAATTCAAAATAAGAAGTCTACAAGGCTACAAACAGAGAAAATAGTCAGAGATATAGGTAGATCTCTGAAATATCAGCCTAAGTGGAAAAGGCAATTTCGCGAGGAACTGAGTCTACAGAAGAGCACCAGGACGTAACGCGATGATCACGTTCAAAGATTTTTTCATTGAAATATGTTGGTAATAAACTCGTACTTTAGGCAAAAGTAATACAAGTGTAGGTACTGACCGACATCGACACCTCAATAAAATTTAGAACAATGACAAGTCCTTAATCACATTCACTTCAGAAGCCACCTTTTATATGCATTCAATTTGGTCAGTTAACAACTTCGATAAAATCACCGTTGTGTACTTGAATGATAAGCAGAAAGTGTTCGTCTTACAATTAAGTTTTCAGTTTTGAAAGTAGTACGTTATGCTAGGTTGAGGTTATTTAAGGTTTGCTTGTCATGATGAATGATTTGGCTAATATCACCTGATTGGAAAATCGACCCAAAGCAGGTGACGGGATTTCTTCTGCCATGTCTTTAGAATCTAGATAGGATAATGTGAATCTGGTGATTGGAGTATTAGGATTTTAGGAAGAGCTTTTTATTATCCAACTAGAAGCCGAGAATTCTTCAATGCCTATGGCTCGTTTATGTACATGAGATTATCGACTAGGAAATTTAAAGTTGCAGGGCAACAACACACATGTAAAGCTCAGTACCTAGACAACCAGGCCTAGTAACGAGGACTCTAGGTCTAACAACTTTCTTCACATCGTCAAGTTCTAGTGCAAGTTCTCAGCCATAGTGCTATGTCAGTAGTCACTTTGACTTACCGTTAGTACCACTACTGAATGCAAAGACACTTGCAGAAAGTATGCCAAATGTTCAACTCCTAACAAACAGTCGGATGTTTTATGTAAACACTTTATGCCGCTCATCTCAGCTGTACGAGTAGTGATAAGAGAAGATGATGAACACTTTGCATTATGCTGGCGCATCTCAGTAGAAGTGATAAAAGGAATAATTGCCTCTCTGTGAACTGTTGATTTATAACTTTACTGAACTTGGTTTCTGGATTACAGGATAGCACAAGTCCTAGAACATTTAGAATTGTAAGGCACCCTGATGAAAAATCAGTAGTGGAAGAACTTGATGGAAATACCAGCAAGATGGTAGAAGAGTCCAATATGACCTTATTCATATTCGAAGGGTCCAGGAATCATTTCGAGTCACTTGGGATTTAAACACAATATTAAACTCCGTAAAAAATATTGTTCTGCAACCAACCAATTTGTACTGCTCGCATTTAGAATTGTAAGGCACATATGAAAAATCAATAGTGGAAGAACTTGATGGAAATGCCAGCAAGATGGTAAAAGAGTCCATTATGACCTTATTCGAGGGGTCGAGGAATCATTTCGTGTTACTTGGGATTTAAACACAATATTAAACTCCGTAAAAAATATTGTTCTGCAACCAACCAATTTGTACTGCTCCCATGATCACCAAAGAACGCTGTTATCAGAGATGATACCAGATGATAGTGAGCTGGATACTGGATAGGAATTTACTGAAACAGCAGCTGGTACTCACACACCGGATATGGTACAGAATTTGGTCGCTAATGTAAATAATGAGCTTATGATAGGAATTTACTGAAACAGCAGCTGGTACTCACACACCGGATATGGTACAGAATTTGGTCGCTAATGTAAATGAGCTTACTGCAGAGGTGCGGTGATATTCAATATTCTGTGTTTTTTTCTTCGTGACAGCAATTTCTATTTACTTACGGTTTCGTTGTTTTTATTATAACTTGTAGACAAGTTTATGTGAGCCAACAGAACCGCTCTTTCTACTCCTCTTTCTTTGACTATGAATAAAATTAAGAGTAATAAAAGTAGGTATTGTTATCACGGAGGTCTTGAAAGTTTCTGGACTGTTCTACTTCCAAGTGATAAATGACAAGTACTAATTTAATTCCAAACCTTGGCCAGATATCAGACAACCCTTGACCAGATGATGAACACTTTGCATTATGCTGGCGCATCTCAGTAGAAGTGATAAAAGGAATAATTGCCTCTCTGTGAACTGTTGATTTATAACTTTACTGAACTTGGTTTCTTGATTACAGGATAGCACAAGTCCTAGAACATTTAGAATTGTAAGGCATATATGAAAAATCAATAGTGGAAGAACTTGATGGAAATACCAGCAAAATGGTAAAAGAGTCCAATATGACCTTATTCATATTCGAAGGGTCGAGGAATCATTTCGAGTCACTTGGGATTTAAACACAATATTAAACTCCGTAAAAAATATTGTTCTGCAACCAACCAATTTGTACTGCTCCCATGAT
>NW_007386366.1:0-2627 GCF_000475195.1 Diaphorina citri
GTGAAAGGGCTTGGAATTGGATCAGAAAATCAAACATGATTATGTTGTGGTCAAACGAAGACTAAATACAGATTCTATATAGGATTATAGGATGATTTCTGAATGAAAATCATTAGGAAATAAGTATTAGGATCATCATGAAGAATACCAAGTAGCTCATTGAAACCAATAATAAAAAACAAAAGAACCATGGGCTCCTGACGTTGCACCGTTGGTCTTTTGAACTGTTTCCCTCTAGAAGTAGAGTACCTACCAAGCAGATAAAGGCCATTGATACCAACTTTCAACAACAGTAGTTTCAATTAAAGATGATCGATAGATATGGGTATGGTTGGAAAATCCACGCTTTTGGCAAATTAAAAATCATGTTTCCTATAACTAAGACTAGGATGTTTTTTATGTGCTCAATGTCCATTCTATAGTAGACGTTCAAATTTTAACTCTGGTAGGTATCTCACACAAATGTGATTATTTGATAGGGTCGGTTTCGTATCCTGCCATCTGTGATCGGAAATGGTATAGTGGAACTTTGGTATTGATATGAGTCCATCTGATGAGGTCTATTGGTCCTACCAAGCAGATAAAGGCCACCTATCAAGCATCGGTCAGACCGGCAGACCTCAGAACTGATGTAGTTGTCATCGCAAGAGCAAAGTTAATCAACGTCACTTAATTAAGCGAGCAACTCATCAAAAGCTGAGGCAAAAAATTGATACATTTAGCAAGCAAGTTCACAGAATATTCCGAGCAGATAAATCAAAGAGAAAATAAATGTACCTGCATACAGCAGATAAAAACATCAGCCAGTTTAATTAAAAAGAAAAAAAATATAACGAAAAAAAGTTATAATAACTGTTACAAGAGTGGCCAAAAAATTCACGTTAATAAATAAAACCTTAATGATCTGGGATCTGCAGAGTCCAGGATAAAAACATCAGCCAGTTTAATTAAAAAGAAAAAAAAATATAACGAAAAAAAAAAGTTATAATAACTGTTACAAGAGTGGCCAAAAAATTCACGTTAATAAATAAAACCTTAATGATCTGGGATCTGCAGAGTCCACGAGAGAAAAGATGACGGCCCTTTGATCTTTTTATTCTTAATTTTCGAGAAAATGTGGTTTGAAACTTCTAACCGTAACCCGTTTCTTGTTTTGATGTTTTATCAATTTTCCTTTCGATATTTCTATAATAATTATGGGTAAGGCTACGCACAACGGTCATTTTTCTTCCTTTTAATTGGAGCCTCATCCTTTTTGCCGTGAACTCTTCATCTGATTCCCCACATAGGCATACTGGGCATAATAATTATGGGTAAGGCTACACACAACGGTCATTTTTCTTCCTTTTAATTGGAGCCTCATCCTTTTTGCCGTGAACTCTTCATCTGATTCCCCACATAGGCATACTGGGGCAGCCCAGGCGGAGGAACACCAGATGAGTCCGAGAATCCCAAATCATCCGATTATAATAATTATTGGTAAGGCTACGCACAACGGTCATTTTTCTTCCTTTTAATTGGAGCCTCATCCTTTTTGCCGTGAACTCTTTATCTGATTCCCCACATAGGCATACTGGGGCAGCCCAGGCGGAGGAACACCAGATGAGTCCGAGAATCCCAAATCATCCGATTTGCATCCCAACTCAAAAAAAGGTCATCCGAGTTGCATCCCCGGTACCTGAGATTGAACCTATGAGACCATAAAGTAAATAAATAAGTATATAATTCATAATCGTTTATTGACAATAATTTTTGACAATTTACATAGGGAGAAAGGGTAATACAATGGTAATAATATAGAAATAAAGTCCTAGGAAGAGCATGAAATACTATAAATATAAGGGTGAAGAAATTGAAAAGAAAATGGTAATACAATGGTAATAATATAGAAATAAAGTCCTAGGAAGAGCATGAAATACTATAAATATAAGGGTGAAGAAATTGAAAAGAAAACATAGGATGATTATATATATATACATAAATAGAACGATGGCCGGGGCTCCAATGGGAGTCCAAATCTGACACAAGGAACAAACTTTGAACATGAACACTATTGCTAAGATTATTAGATATACATAAATAGAACGATGGCCGGGGCTCCAATGGGAGTCCAAATCTGACACAAGGAACAAACTTTGAACATGAACACTATTGCTATTATTTATGTACTTGTCTATTGCGTTTAACCTAACCCTATAATAACACTGATCACTGCTCAAATTGTGAAAACTCTTTTTTTGCGTTTAACCTAACCCTATAATAACATTGGTCACTGCTCAAATTGTGAAAGCTCCTTTTTGCACTTAACCTAACCCTATAATAACACTGGTCACTGCTCAAATTGTTAAAGGATGTATTAATAATAATTTTATTGTATATGGATATAGAAGTGCAAGCCTTTTTGAGACCATCCTGGCTTCGTCCTGGGAGGGAATCGAACTCGCGACCTGACGCTTACAAGTCAGGTGCGCTACCCTCCAAGCTTACGAAGCTGGCAGTATTATTGGTGTTTATAATGTCTATTATTAACATAAAAGAGTACTAATATGTTTGCTAACATATGCCAGACAAGATGATGTCTACTAACATATGAACTGTTCTCTCTTGTTTTCAGCAATTCGTCAAGT
>NW_007386367.1:0-387 GCF_000475195.1 Diaphorina citri
CCCAATACGTAGGTATAATGGTGAAAAATGGCCCCGTTCTAGTACCTGCGATACAGAACAGTGAGAATCCCCCGCTTCTTATACTTATAATGGTGAAATTTTCTCTCCAATTAGCAATTACATGTGTTTAAAAGCGTAAAATCCCTCCCCCAATACGTACAACATTAGGTAAAATTAAATCCCTTCTTCAAAAGGCGGAAATTCCCTTCTGGAATCCAGCAACGGTGTTTTTTAAGACTTTAATTGCAAGATTATCAATTTCTCGCTCGGTAAACTCTTCCACCCAACGGGGTTGGATTCTCTCCCTTCTAAAAGGATGAAAAAAAAAAAAAAAAAAAAAAAAAAAAAACCTCCCCCAAATGGAACCCAAACCCCAACAAAAAAAAA
>NW_007386367.1:941-2627 GCF_000475195.1 Diaphorina citri
CACCCGTGGCTACAGTACACTCCACTAGCCCTACCAAAGTTGAAATTTCTGACTAGTCTACCATTCTACGACCCGTTTCAATGATTCTGCACGTCAAAATGCTTGCCATAGCCGCAGCGAGGTCTTGCGATTCGATTCTCCACTATCCCGACAAAAGTTTTCGATTACCCCGTACAAATACGAGTTGACCACGTACCGCCATCCGAAGCCATCTCACTGAAAGACCTTATTAATCCCGCGCTCAAAGGTCTTTAGCTGAATGGCTCTCGATCGTGCGTAGCTGGTTCAACTCCGATGACGTACTGTCAACTCCTGATTGTAGGAATCGAAAACTTTTGCTCGACTAGTGAGAATCGAAATCCAAGACCATCCTGCATGGCACAGACATATTGACTCCAGAATCAATGAAACTCCAAGAATTGTAGACTAGTCAAACAATTCAACTTTTAAGCTAGTGATTGTTATAGAACATGATTATTGTACTCAGTATATGATAGCTAATGGGCTTCTAGGGCTAGTTTTATTGTTTGGCCATTGAAAGTGGTAACCAGTCAGCTCCCATGGCGTAGTGGTTCACTGCGCTCGCCTTGCACACGCGGGAGACCCGGGTTCGATTTCCCGGCGGGGTCAAGAAATTTGTATTCATCCAAATGATTGATTCCGTGACTGGCTGTTGCGGGGCCCACTCAGCCTCGTGAGGAAAATGAGTAGCTATGACATATAAATGCGCATAGCGACCGGTGCCAGCATGCTAGGTAAACATTGAATTGTAGGATTATTGAGATATTGGGAAAATCCTACAATGCTGCAGTGAGCACCAAAGTTGTGAGATAATAACACAAAGAAACTGCATTTACATTACATAGGCTTCTAGGGCTAGTTTATTGTTTGGCATTGAAGTGGTAACCTGCGCAAGCTTGTGGGGGTAGGGACTACTTTAATGCCAAACTATATACAAAGGATAAATTAGCCCTAGAAGCCTAGCCGATCATAACCCAGTACACAACCACAACCTTACCCTTCTCTGAACCTTCCCAAATCCCGCGCCTGGAAACTAGAAAATTATCCCATCCTGGCAAAAACTTTGCCGGAGAGAAAATATTTTGATTTTGCGGATTACGAGACTCCGGTTTTAGTTTAATTAAAACAAATAATTCAATATATCGGGCAGTCTAATGTTAATTAAATTAATCCCAAGAGCTTTTTTTTATCGTCTTGAAATTGAAGGAAGACGGGATGGGTGGGAGAAAGCCAACCTTTTCGAAAACGAACCTTATCTTTTTAGGATAAAATCCGCCCCAGAAGGGAATTCTTTTTTTTTTCCTGGCAAAAGGTATGAACCCTAGCGTCTCATATTGACTCAACACCTAAAATTTCGAAGTAGTGTGTCGCCAAAAGGTCATGAACCCTAGCGTCTCATATTGACTCAACACCTAAAATTTCGAAGTAGTGTGTCGCCCATCTGATGAGACACATACTTCCTTTCCGTGACCGGTACAACATAGCTTTCAAATCTTGTAATATTCACACCTCCGCAGCTTGGACGGCTATTTCATTTGCTAGGGCTAGACGCCAGGGACATACTACGGGATGGACAATTGGGCAATGGGCATGCTACGACACAGACCCGTAGAGTCTTACCTTGGCTAGAGTGAGCGCAATACTGCCCGAGCCGCAAAATAAATC
>NW_007386368.1:0-1006 GCF_000475195.1 Diaphorina citri
CTCATAGTGCCTGAAGGGTACGTACACATTCCGATTACCTACAACAACAAGACAATTGAAGACAAATTATACATTGTTTCGGAAAACTTTAGTCCCATCTTAGGACGTATCTGGAGTCAGAAACTCGACATCTTGTTCCACTACAGGAATACTCCGATTGCTGAGGGGAAATCTCCAGCTGAGCTTCATGTTGGAAGAACTTTACGTTCCCGATTACAGATGTTACAACCTTCAACACGTTCAATGCCTCCTTATCCTGTTACTGTGAATACGAGAGAATTCCAAGTTGGACAACGAGTACTTTCCAGACATTACTTGGGAGCAGACAAATGGAAAACAGGAACTATCACGGAGAGATTGGGACGTATTCACTATTCAGTCAAACTGGATAATGGACCAGTTGTGAAGCGACACGTCAATCAGCTGAAATCCACTGAGTACAAACAGAAACAAGATGAGGAAGACGTTATTCAACCTGAGGAGACACCCAAGAAGGTGAAAACAGTGACTTTTACACTTCCACCAGTTCTGAAAACAGTGACTTTTACACTTCCACCAGTTCTGAAAACAGTGACTTTTACACTTCCACCAGTTCTGAAAACAGTGACTTTTACACTTCCACCAGTTCTGAAAACAGTGACTTTTACACTTCCACCAGTTCTGAAAACAGTGACTTTTACACTTCCACCAGTTCTGAAAACAGTGACTTTTACACTTCCACCAGTTCTGAAAACAGTGACTTTTACACTTCCACCAGTTCAACTGATACCTACACAACCGCCTCCTGCTAATAATTCAACTTCTTCAATTCCAGTACAACCTAGAAGACGAGTACGACCAGTCATTGATCCTGAGTCTCTGCGACGTTCAACTCGGACACGGAATCCTGTCGAACGTCTCAACTATTTCATCAGAGGGGGGTGACTGTTGTGTATCCACCCAGTATTTACAATCACCAGTCCACTCTGTATTCTGGTTGCTAAGGCAACATCTCAATAGATAGTTT
>NW_007386368.1:1420-2627 GCF_000475195.1 Diaphorina citri
GGTTTTTTGAGAATATCTCGTTTCCGATAAAAATTTTCTAATAACAATAAATTAGAAAGTTGTTTGTCTTTTTATTTTCTACATTTTATGCATTCACACTTTTTCTCTAGGATTTACCGTAATCCCGTACCGTAATGATTTTTCCAAAATGGCGGCTAAAAAAGAGGTTTTCTTACAATATCTCGTTTCCGGTAATTTCTTTTTATAAACGGTGAATTAGAAAGCTGTTTGTATTATAATTTTCTACATTTTATACATCACTTTTCTTCTAGGATGTACCGTAATCCCGTACCGTAATGATTTTTCCAAAATGGCGGCTAAAAAAGAGGTTTTCTTACAATATCTCGTTTCCGGTAATTTCTTTTTATAAACGGTGAATTAGAAAGCTGTTTGTATTATAATTTTCTACATTTTATACATCACTTTTCTTCTAGGATGTACCGTAATCCCGTACCGTAATGATTTTTCCAAAATGGCGGCTAAAAAAGAGGTTTTCTTACAATATCTCGTTTCCGGTATTTTTTTTTTTATAAACAATGAATTAGAAAGCTGTTTGTATTTTTATTTCCTACATATTATACATTTACACTTTTCTTCTAGGATGTACCGTAATCATGCACCGGACTGATTTCTCCAACATGGCGGCCTAAAAAGAGGTTTTCTCACAATATCTCGTTTCCGGTATTTTTTTGTGAAGAACAATGAATTAGAAAGTTGTTTGTATTTTTATTTCTTACATTTTATACATTTATACTTTTCTTCTAGGATGTACCGTTATCCCATAATGGTTGATCCCGTTTTTGGGATATGCTGCTACTATAGGGAAATCCTTAAAAATTGTCCAATATGTTGAAATAATATATTGAATTGTATGTTTTCAGGTATGCTGACTTGAGAAAAGTGGTTATTTTGCCGATTTAAGAAGCTATAAGTATTACAGATGGACAAGATGGCGGCTAAATAGGACGAATAAATTAATTTTCTATTCTTTTAATCCAGTTTAGGCCAAGCTGTACATAATTTTCGACATGTGGATGCGGTGCGGTGGTGGTACCGAATTTGCTGTTGAATACTGATCTCAGGACAATTTTCAGTACCTATATGGTGTCGATCAATCGTGTCGACAAGATAAGTTATAGAGTCAGAGTGTGCAGGCTCGTATAGAACCTACCCAAACTTGACAATACTAGACCTGCCCGAAGTTGAC
>NW_007386369.1:0-2625 GCF_000475195.1 Diaphorina citri
CATGACTTTTAATTGACAAAAGCTCAGGGTAATTGACAACTGCGAGGGTCAAAACTTCTTGACTTTTACTCACCGCTCTCCCCTCTTCTCCAATATTATCCAACATCCATACTATTCTACTCTGGATCCAGTTAATAATTTCAAGACAAGTGCAGGTGTTGGGGTAGGAATTAGGAAAGGAACCTGAAGATTTCAAAACCATTTTCCAGAGAAGTCACTTTCACGGCACCCTGTATTACACGCTCTCTGATGTCGTGGGGCCGTGGGACGTAAATTTTTAGGTCTGCAATTAAAAACGTATCAAAAGAAAACAATTTGGCGTCCAACCAAAATACCTTGCCCGTAATAATTCGAATATGTAATGCCTTATGTAATAATATACGTAGCGCTCTTCCATCAAGGTATGAACACAATGGAGAAGGATGAGGAGGAAGAGGGGAAGGGATAGAAGAGAGGGGAGTGAACTTGAACTGTATAATCTTCACGGGGCCTACCTACTCAAAATTTCAATTTAATAGTGGCAGTGATGATATATGTATGTAATGTATGTATCTAGATCAAACACACAAACAAACCAAGCCACTCTCACAAAATTGTCCATACCAAAGACGGCTCGAGTTCACGAATATACAAATGTCTTAAAGACCTACCCCATTCAAAAAATCCTAATAGAATTATAGTACAAAGAAGCATCAGTGGTAGCCACAAGCAATATCAACATACCTAAATATCATTAAGAGAAAGATACAGTTCAACATGCTGAGGTGGAAAGCTGTGTCCATACTTAGTCGACCCCGTCGATCGATCGATGGTTGATCAACAAGGTGAACTATGTTACTAAGGCTGTGTGGACGATTAAGTCAATATCGGTCGACTATGTGTGAACTGTGAACACAGCTTTAGGGTGCAACACGGAGCTAAAATAGGTACTAAAGATCAGTCTACAGTGGTGCACACACTCAAAGAGACAGAAGCACCAGTCTTCAGAGCCGTACACCACATTTTTTAAAGAGATAGGGTGCATTCATATATTCTAAGAGTTAGGGTGCACACACATATTCAAAGAGATAGGGTGCACTCATATATTCGGTCATCGATCTCGATCGACAACCGTCGACTACCTATGTGTGGGTGTGGGTTTCTGACAGCTTTAGAGTGCACCACATATTTTCAAAGAGATAAGGTGCACTCACAATTTCAAAGAGTTAAGGTGCACTCCCATATTCAAAGAGTTAGGGTGCACTCATATATTCTAAGAGTTAGGACGACCGTCGACTATGTGTGGATTTCTGACAGCTTTAGGGTGCACCACATATTTTCAAAGAGATAGGGTGCACTCACATTTTCAAAGAGTTATGGTGCACTCACATTTTCAAAGAGTTAGGGTGCACTCATATATTCTAAGAGTTAGGGTGCACACATATTCAAAGAGTTAGAGTGCACTCACATATTCAAAGAGATGGAGAGGCGTTCACCGGAACGACTCTAGAGGGACTTGTCCGGTGCAAAGGTCACCAATGTAAAGCGACGACCGTCGACTATGTGTGGATTTCTGACAGCTTTAGAGTGCACCACATATTTTCAAAGAGATAGGGTGCACTCACATTTTCAAAGAGTTAGGGTGCACTCCCATATTCAAAGAGTTAGGGTGCACTCATATATTCTAAGAGTTAGGGTGCACACACATATTCAAAGAGTTAGGGTGCACACACATATTCAAAGAGTTAGGGTGCACTCACATATTCAAAGAGATGGAGAGGCGTTCACCGGAACGACTCTAGAGGGACTTGTCCGGTGCAAAGGTCACCAATGTAAAGAATAACATTGGGACAAGTGAGTTATTGTGTTATGCGATGCTGTCACGTTATTTATAGTTCCATCTAGCATGCGGAACATCTATTTATATTATTTATGCGCTCATCATACAGGGTGCGCAGGAAAAGTTTTGACTAGAGATCTTTTCTTTATTCTGCCATCATCATTCGGCGAAAGCTAAAGCCACTAAAACAACAATAGTTGAATAACAATAACAACTAGAGCTGTGTAAGGTTAAAAAGAAAATGGAGCGGAGAGCAAAGAGCATCGAGCTTTTAGCTCTCAGTTCTGTGAGGCTTGAAGAGGTAGTTTCGCTTCTCTGTTGATAACAATCCAAGTGGGCGACTGTCCAACACCAAACAATATAACAGGCATCATCAATGAGGTTTGAAGTCTTCCATCTTAACCGTACCAGCACTAACCCAGTCCGTATCACCGCCAAAAAGTAAACTGAACTTGTCTTAAGGTGTGTCCAAACATAGTCGATCGACGAGATAAAACTATGTTGTCGAGGCAGTGTGGACATACCTTTAGACGGAGAGGACTCGGAGCAGAGTGGTTGTATGTAGAAACTTGAAAATTTCAATCTTTAGAAAATAGTTGAGGTTTTTCTGGTACATCCCATATGCATAACTTCATTATGATGCACTCTGTAATAATTATGTTTGTGTATGAGTATGAGAGGGAGGGGAGGAAGGGAGAGAGAGAGAGCGTGAAGAGATTAGAATGAGTTGATAACACGGTTTTATCGTCGGCCACTTTTCTAATTTCATAATTCCATGTTTTCCAAAATTTTATTAGAGTTTTAAT
>NW_007386370.1:0-2625 GCF_000475195.1 Diaphorina citri
ATCGTTTTCCCCAGTAGATCATGACAGCAGAACACGCGACAATTTTCGTTCGAACCCATTAGTCACGTTACTAGAACTCTTTTTTCTTGTTCTTCTTCTGTTTCTTCTTCTCCTTCGTCTTCCCTTCTTTTTTCTTTTGCTTTCTTTTCTTTCTCCTTTGTCTTCTTCTCTTTCTTCTTCGCCTTCTTTTCCTTCTCCTTCTACTGCTAATTTCCCTTCTTCTATTAATTTTTCTTCTCCTTTTTCACTATTTCTTCATCCTATTCTATTTTTCTCTACCTTTTCTCTTCTCTTCTGAGGAAAAGCAGGCAACTACTAAGACCATTTAAATTTAATATAAACTTTTTACATACTATTTTTGACATGTAGACAGGTAAAAGTAAGTACAGAAATATGTCACTATTCACCGAACAAAGTGAGTATGTTGTTTTGAAACGAAAATTAGTTAAGTATCTAGTTAGTTCAAAAAGCTCGATTTATATAAACAAAAGAAAAAAGGTGCTATGTTAGTGTTAGCATAATGAGACTGATCCTTACCTTGTCAACACGTTTGGTGCCCAGGGCCGTGGAAGAGGGGGGCTTGTTTGTGGGCGAGGTGGCCTGAAGTAGGGCACTCTCAGAAGCCAACCTGTTGAATTTCCTCATGCACTCTTTCACACTGATGTTGTGTTCAGGGTCCTGAAAACAAAACGGAAGAGGGAAAGTAGTGATAGAATTGGTTAAAGCTGTGTCCACACACAGTCGACGCCGGTCGATCGACGAGGTGAATCTATGTGTGGACACAGCTTCATTGTCAATAAAATTGTAATCAGAACCCTATAGATATTATGAAGGGTGTTTATGACGGGCGTTATTTTGTGGTCTTGTAAGGAAGCAAGTAAGCCTTAAAAACCTTAACAAAGTCAGTTGTTGAGCTGGAACTAGTCTCAACTTTAATGGCTGCATTAACTAAACGAGGCCAGTACAACTACTGATGATCCTTAAAAAATAAACTGTATCGTACTGGAGCAACTAAAGTAAAATTCAACCAAAAACTTACTGACGCAAAGGGATTCAATAAAATTGATTCACATTTTCAATTCACACACACAGAACCGCACCATGAACAAATATAGACCAAACTAAATAGTGGAAACCTAGCATGAGACTATCAATGACGTCACAACATGTGTTTTGAGTTATCATGTTGGCGAAATCAGTCCTCGTTACAACTGATTGCCAAACCTTCACCGGGGAAATGAAAGAAGAATGTTGTAGTGGAATTTAAGTGAACGTAAAAAAAAGTGCATTTAAATGACTCATTGATTGAAGTATGCCTGTACCAGTGTACTTATGTATGATGCATTGCATGAATGAAGAACTACAAATGATCATTAGTTAATAATAAGTATAATCAATATGTAACAATCTAACAATGTACCTACCTATAAGCGACCTTTTTGGGATGAATAAAATATTCGGTCATAACCATGCTTTTGCCTACCTGTACTCAATCATTCATACAGATACTTCTAGAGAAATTAATGTAAATACAAGGACGAAAGGCACGTGCATAGGTAAAGATTATGCAGTCTGCATTCATAGTAAACTCAGTGACACTCACCTCAGTTGTATCTCCCGGAGTACTAGCAGCACTGTTGATAGGTGTCTTGTCCTCCTCATTAGGTGTGGAAGCAGAGTGAGGCCCGGGCATGTTTTCTTTATCCGCAGAGTTGAGTGCTTTCTCCGAGTTCCTCCTCCTAGGAGGGACAGGAGGAGGGGGAGCGCCATCCAACATGGCCGGAGGTAACTCCAGCGTAGTCGGCCGGGTCTGACGGTTGCCATCGCTATATTGGCCACGGTTGTCATACGGGGATGTAGGACTGTCAAGTGAATGGGATCGCGCGGTTTTGTTCGAAAAGGCGGGTGGTATTTATGATAATGTTTGTAGATTACAATGATATTAAATTCAAGTGTTTCCAGGTTGCTACTGTGCATTTTCAAGCTGCTATCCCTTTCATGATCCCCCTTAATTTGGTATTATGAAGTTCTAGGTTTACTAGGTGAGCACCTATCTAGATCTTGGTAGGTATCCACCTATGGCTTAAACTGCCTACGTCCCCATGACCTATTAAATAGGTATAAGTATATGTTCTTATTAGGTAATTAGGTAGGTACATACTTCATAATAGTAAATACCTATACGTAAAAAATAATTACATACCAACCTACTCATCATTCTTCCGTTTTTAAGAAATCAGAACTAATTTCTTCCTCCTCTTTAATGGTGTGAAAACATGGGTTATTTCACCTAAAATCTTTAATTTTCAGTTCTTTTTATGTAAGAAAGTATCTACCACAAACCACTTATGACTTATCTACTACTCTACTAGGTACAAACTACTTATTAAGTAGGTAGGTAAAAATACGTACAATTCCATGCCTTGGCTGGGATTACACACAAGTCCTCCTGTTTACCAGAGAACCTGGTTCGAAAAAAGTGTTCCAGAAAGCAGCAGACGGGTCAAAATAGTCATGACGATCTCTCACATCCGAAGCGAATAGGCGCCCAAAGAAGAAGAGTCTGTAGGCATTTACCGAGGGAAAAAACTAGGTATTTCTAAGGTATTGTTGGATGCAAAATAC
>NW_007386371.1:0-218 GCF_000475195.1 Diaphorina citri
CCCCTTCCCCCTCCATCGCAATTCATCGAGTGTGCCCGTGACCGTGACGTTCCAGCGAAGTCCAAGCCAACTGTGGAACCGAAGTTGAATCATCGTGTAGTGCGAGCTGCAAAGACATCCAAAGGAGTTGCCGATCAAGACAAGAAGGAGACAAATCAAGACGTGATTCGACCCAAGGAAGAGAACAAGCAAGACGTTCAAGACCGATCCAGAGACAA
>NW_007386372.1:0-2623 GCF_000475195.1 Diaphorina citri
GGATCCCGTATTCATTCAAGACATGACAAACTCTTACAGAGTCTTGCCTTGCCTTACAAGAGAAATATTAACCAGAGAAAAATCCTTATTTCTACACATCTCCGGTTATCCAAGCACATTTTGTAAATGCTATTTCTCGGTGATATAGGATATTGGGTCTTGTCTTGGGCTTCAAGAGTTATCCGTTCAACAGTTACAAGGCGGTTGACCAATGACCACCTTACGTGAACTATACTTTATTGAATCTTGGCGTTTTTTTGGCTTTTTAGTGGATGGAGTTTGTGTACAAAGACCAAATATTAAAGGAAGTGTAGTGAAAAATAGATGCTCCCAAAATCCCTACAACGCTTCCTTCTGAAAAGTTTCTGAATTTCCCTAAATGAGCCCCATCGGTCGGTCTGTCTGTCCCCACAGAAGGACTTATCCAAACCTGGTCAACCTGTATATCAAATTAAAGGTCTTTTTATCAGGAACACGGAAGTGGTGGTGCAAATTTTGTCCAGAAAACCATAAAGCCAAAAAAACTGTTTTTTTGGGGGATTTTTTCACATTTTCTCACATAAATGAGCTCAGATCTTGAAATTTGTCGCGACGACCTATGAACGCAAAGCGAGAAAGTTTTAGATAACACTTCAGTCGATAATTTAAGACCGGTTTTAGCGTCACCTGTGTTAAGCTACGCCGAGAAAGGCCGCCACATGCTACGCAATACCTCAGCTCCGTCTGGAAACACAACGGAAGGTATTAGGATACGATTAAAATGGACCAAATTCAGGCCCGTTCACAGATTCAGTGCTATAGCAAGTTGTGAGGAGCCCACATTATCTCGAAATCTCGATCCATATATCTAATGGTAAATACACCAAATTTTTGAAGAAGAAAAAAATGAGAATTGAGAAACTTTATAAGGAATTAAAAGATGTCAGGGAAGAGAAGGGAAACAAATGTTTGGTAGATATCAGAAAAAAATAACACAAATACAAACCGATATAGGACATGGAAAGATGTGAAGAATTAGAAAATAATAAAGAAACAATCGTGTAGCAGAGGGTCTTTTTCCTTCCTTGACAATAGATTCGAGGAGAGAAAAAAAAAATCATAAAGCATAAAATAATGGAAATAATATTTGACAAACATTGAAAAAGTCAAGAGGCAAAACCAAGAGGCGTTATAAATAGGATCGACCGCAACAAAACAAACAATGGGATCTCAGGAGGGACACCTCACAGCTTTGCAGCGTGACAAAAGAATAGAGAAATAGACACACCAGAAATACTGGGTGCAGATAAAGCCGATATTAACAGTAAATAAAATTCATATCTACTACCTTACTAATCTACCTAAACATATTCTTTTAGGTTTCACTATTTCCAAACTAAATTTGAAAGGAGAGTTCCCAATTGCCAAAGGAACAGAAAACCAGAACAACTTAGGTACAGGAAAATGTCTTACTCAGGAAAAGGACTAGCCGGAAAGCCCATTGAGACCAAAAAAAACAAGCAAATTTCTTTACTATTGTTGTCTTGAACATTTTCCCGCAAACTTGATCAAAATCAGACTACCTAAATGATCGACCGCGCAACAAACAAAAGAAGAGTGTGAAACTATCAAATTCTAGTGTGCTGTTACTAGATGTTCAGCATCTTTTCATGATATTTTCCCCCAGAATTTAATATCAAAAGGAAAGGAAAAAGAGGAGAAAAAGGTTGGAGGAAAAAGATGTTGTAAGGGAATTTTATTTTGTTTACCAAAAAGGGGATAATGATAAAAGAGAAAGAAAAAAGGGGAAAGAAAAATATAGAGAAAATGGGGGAAATCTTCGGCGAAAAGAAACTTTGTAAGCTGATTGGCCCGTAAATTCAATCATCACAAGGTTGAAGGGGTTTTCTCGACTGATTTTCACACATTTGAAGTCAGATGTGCACAATATAGGTACACGTGTTGTAAATTGTAAACCTACATTATACGGGTCCTTAAAATCGTAACTTTGTCAAAATTTACCAACTTACTACCCGCTTATTTGCTCTGTATAACGATGTAAGTAAGTATAGATGTATTTACATAAGTAGGTACCTACCTACTTTTTATAACGTTTATGAAAGATCTTGAATATCTGAATTCATAACTATTCATATAAATTATTTATTAAAGATATAAATCTACCCATAGATACTCATGTAAATATCAATATACATTGTAGAATGTAATATAGGTAAGTATCTAATCTACCTAATAGGTATCCGTAATCTACCCATAGATACTCATGTAAATATCAATATACATTGTAGAATGTAATATAGGTAAGTATCTAATCTACCTAATAGGTATCCGTATTCATATCAATCATTGTAAAATAAATGGCAAACTTGATCCAAGACAGAATTCCATGAATCTCGTGAGCTATGCTGATGTGAAGTACAAGCTATCAACTATCAATATTGAAGAAAATAAAGAATCCAATAATAATAAACATGATAGAGATATGTTTGATATGTCACTAGACATGATCGAAAGATCTGGCGCAGTATGGATCCATCTCGATTCCATAGTAAACCCCCTGGAGGTTTTGAGTAAAGAAGAAACAGCTGGCACTCTAAGGCATTTTGTGACGGTATACCTACAC
>NW_007386373.1:0-2622 GCF_000475195.1 Diaphorina citri
GATGGAACAAGTGTAGGGATTGATGGAACAAGGGTAAGGACTGATGGAACAAGTGTAGGGACTGATGGAACAAGTGTAGGGACTGATGGAACAAATGTAGGGACCGAAGGAAAAATTCCGTTATCACTAGGAAGAAATAGGAATGACAAAAAAAGGTGATTTCAATTTACGATGAACTTACCTACCTACTTATCAGGATTCTGGTGTCGAAATTGAAAACTTTCGAGTCCGCCATACATTGTTAGGTGTAACTTTTACCAGCAATAGTGATGTTATCTTCAAAACTGATAAAATCAAATTGGCACCTGTACATAAAACTTGTACATTGATGACATGATGACGACGAAACATCAAAGTACATAAGTACTAATGTACCCAAATACGTATGTATGTATATTATGGGAATATTGTAAACATACATATTACGAGTAAAACTAGATACTTAAATGGTGACCCATTTGTCTTATTTGTTCATCAAGAAAAGCCATTTACAATGTATTTTCCTATCGTTAAATAAAAATAAAATAACCTGTAAATTAACTCTTGTCTAGTAAAAAATGCTTGCTAAGCAAACAATATGCTCGTAACAATCCTCAGACAGTTTTCAATTGGTTGGTAACTGCTGTAAGCATATCACCTCTGGGGAGCAGGAAGGAAAGCAATAGCAGGAAAACTGCAGAAAAACAATCAACGGAGGTCCTTTTAGTCCCGAGGGATGAAACACCAACTTCCTGTTGATTAAAATTATTCGAATGTCTTACCAATCTCATGATAGTATCACCAGGAATTTACCTGCATTTTTACTTTTTTCTTCGACATGAAAATATGTTTGGTATAAGAGGTGCGAGGAGAAGGATCTTATCTATAGGTATAAGCCTAGGAGATATTCTGATTGTTTGAAGTTTAAACGTCCTAGATTAAGCAAATCTGGTTGGTCGATTTCAAACTTTTAACCAATCAGATTGCTTCATTCAAGAGTTAAACACAGATTGTGATCCCGACTATTAAAACACAGTTTAGAAACCCTGTTCTATCTATACCTAACAGTACACAAACTATGTTTTTTTTTTTGTGTGTTAAATGCTTGTCACAAATATCGTTCCTCAATGTCCTAACCTCTACAATTTCATGAATTGACTTGGATTCGAACCACCATGCAAGAGTACTGAGGTTGGTTAACAGTACCCGAATTCCCCCCAAATGGAAACCAAACTCACCCAGTAGGTATCACGTACGAGTATTATTCCAAGCTCTTGGCATAGTTAGGAGTTACAGGTTCAATAACTTCACACGTAGCGCCTGTAGTTGATTCTAATCTGACTTCCGTTTAATGTCATATTTACAGCGCGCTTCATGAATCATGGCCATAGAATATTTTTTTTTTTTTTTTTTTTTTTTTTCTCGAAAAAAAGAATTAACTTAAAATATTATTTTTGAAAAACTTTATAATATTATGTGAAAAAAAAATATATATATAAACAATTATCGCAAAATATTCCCACGTGATGTTGTGAGTAGGCGAAAAAATCCAACAATAAAAATATTATTAACTGTATAGTCTGTACATATGATAGTGTATTTATAAAAACCTCAGACTTGCCTATGTACTCGTAGGTTACATCCAAAAGTTTGTACGTGTGGAATGGGCGTGTTGAACACGATTTCTTTTTCTTCATTATGATTCTATTATTGAAAGAAAAAAAAAGTGTTGAAAATATGAAAAGAAATTTCAATTAGCTATGTTAAGCATGATTGCTCGTCACAAATGTCGTACACCATGTAAATTATATGATCTGTCTTGAACTCGAACCGCCAAACTCCAGATCCGAAATCTTCCATCCCTAGAATGTCTGTTAAGTTCCATTTGATTTGTATAGGCTTAACAGGGCTGTTGGGGGCTGAAAAGAAGGCTGGTGAAACCCACCCTAACCATTCAATGTTTTACCAGCCTACAAATTTCTCCCAAATTTCACAGAGGGTTCTACAATATTTTTTACTTACAACACACCTATTCCACACATAAACTTTACATTTAACATGTATGTTGTATAATCATGTAACAACATACACCAAACATCATAGCAGGGCTTATTTATTTTAATTGTAATTTTAGATTTATAAGTTGTGATAAGTTTTTAATTGCACTCTCAGGTCCACTGAGTGTTGGTCGGATATTTTGAGATGGGTTTGTATACCACCCGCACATTTCCGCAGCTCTAAGCTTTCCGTATGAATGTTGAGATAGTTGTTCTAATCACTCGCACTCCCAAACCGTAGACTTTGCCTGCAGGGAGTTTGGTTTCATTTGATTTGGAGTATATGAAAATATACAGCCCGAGTATATTACAAGAAGATAGAATTCATCTAGATTTCTAGATTCTAAAGATGGTGTACCTATCTACCTACGAGAAAGCCCTCTCGAACACAAATGCTAAGAAAACAAAATGAATTGCAGATATGAACAACAACTAGAACAACCACGCACATCATTCCAGTGTTTTGGGAATTGGTGTATTTAACGTGCTGTTTCCGTTGGCAGTTTTGACTCTGAAAATCAAAAGATAAATTCTTCAATCTAAGAGCTAAAAATTGATCTTGAAACTTCTAATCTGACTATTTCTC
>NW_007386374.1:0-2622 GCF_000475195.1 Diaphorina citri
CATGTACTCTTTTTAGCTATAGAATTTTTAACAAGTTTCATTAAATTTTGGCAGGTCGAGACACTAAATCTGTCCATTTAGAAGAAAAGATAAATAAAAAGAGGATAGGGGGTTTTTTTCTTCGAGGAAAGGTCTTATTCATGATCCCAATCAGTAGGGTCCCAGAAATGCTTTCCGAGTGGAAAATCAGATTTCAAAGAGGCGTTTTCTAACTTGTATGTAAGGCTAAAAACAGAGAGCAGTGCTCCTCAAAGTTGGTAAACTTTTTAACACACCTATGACGACCTCAGTTCATAGTCGAGTCCCGCGGCAAACAGTTTGAGAAGCACTGACGTAGAGGGAAGCAGGGAAGCAACGAGTTCGAACTGCATTGAGCAGGTGACAAAAAAGCTCTATGCTCTTTGCTACTGAACTTCACAAAAGAGAAAGCAATGTTTGAAGGAGAAGAGTGAAACAACAACAAGAATAGGGTGCAATAGTCCTACATACTGGACTCCGCACACAGGAATTCCGTCAAAAAAGACCCCCATTTCAATGTAATGACTTTTTGCTATACTCTGTTTTTAGCCCGAGTCCTACAGATGCCTTTCCATGTGAATTAAATAATATTGATTCCATATAAAACTTATTAAACATAAGGAGATTAAATAGTATATGCGCGGAGTAGTAGTGGGGTTTAATATAATTATATTATAAACAATAGGGGGTCAACACTTAACATCATAATTTCAAAGGATTATTTCTTCAGGTAAATTTCTAAGGCTTGAATTATGCCCGATATGCTAGGGCTGAATGTTGAAGGCTGCCTTAGGCTATAACTTCACCCCTGTTATATGCTTTTTTTTATAAATTACAGTTGAAAACATGATTACAGTTGAAGACATCAGCTATTTTTTTTTTTTAAAAAAGGAAACAACTTTGTTAAGGTGTGTCACACAGTCGACCGGCCGTCGATCGATGTCGTTCCAGATCTATTCAAAATAAATTCACATCGATCGACGGTCGACGACTATGTGTGGACACACCCTTAGAACTTTTTTTTTATTATTATTTTTCGATCCAGATCAATTCAAAATATGTATGAACATTATTTACAGAGGGAAACTGTAACAATCAGAGTCCTTGTCCTCTTTAGAACTTAATCTTGCAAAATAGTTTTCCTCTAAAATCCCTAAACTATTTATTTGTCACTGCTGAGATTCGAACCCTGTTGAGTTGGAGTTCTAATGTAGTAAGAAAAGATCACTTTGAAAATAGAACATTGGAACGAATTTATTTTGTGTAGACTCACCAGAGTGAAAATCAAGACTGAGGATTGAATCAATTCACTCTAGCCAATATTGGATATTGGAAAACCGAAATACACTGGTTCGAAACCACCATCATACACAACAAACCCCAGTTCGCGTTTGTTTGGGACTTCTTTACCAGCGTCTATACGTACATCATGGTTTCAACTGTAAACTTCAACCTTTAAAACCATCTAGATAGAGAAAATATCGACATAATTCAAACTTTAGATAATAGGGTAGGTATGTAATAAAAAATAATTGGATTATTTGAAACTCAAAAAACAACAGCTAAAGAAAAAAATGGTGGAACTTCAATAATTCAACAAGGAATTTTCTTTAATAATAATTTTTATTATGCCAGATGGTCTGAGCTCGAGTGGTGGAAAAAGCTTCAAAACAAATCTCTCAGATGGTCTGGCAAACCTGGGGCGAAAGTTTTTAACGCCACACACATTCAGACCTGTGTCTGTCAGGCGGTCTGACAAACCTGGGGCGAAAGTTTTTAACGCCACACACACACATACACACACTCAGACCTGTGTCTGTCGGACGGTCTGGGCGTCAGTGGCTGGTCTTCTTAGAGTGTGCCAACACAAACCTGGGGCGAAAGTTTTTAACGCCACACACACTCAGACCTGGGTCTGTCAGGCGGTCTGACAAACCTGGGGCGAAAGTTTTCAACGCCACACACACACATACACACACTCAGACCTGTGTCTGTCGGACGGTCTGGGCGTCAGTGGCTGGTCTTCTTAGAGTGTGCCAACATTGAGTCGTGTTTTAAGTTAAGGGGTTCAAAATTATGTTTTAAGGAATATCACAAAATTTTAGTCCTCTTTTTTTATTTCCTATTACAGAAGTACAGGGAACCTATTCGTTTAACTGGCAGGGTTCTCACTTTTGTGAGCTCTTCCAGCCCATCATTGCCGAATTACTGAACCTCCACCGCGCATTGGTTACATCTAGAAAGGCTATCTTTTTTTTAAGAGTTTGACGGAGGGAACTGTAACTGCTATGGTCTTATCGTCCCGAAAACGAAGAGAGAAGGAAGACAGGATAGGAGAAAGCCAGCCGTTCCGAGAACGAACATTATCCCATCAGGATAAAATCCGCCCCGGGCGGGAATCGAACTCGCGGCCTAGCGCTTACAAGGCAGACGCACTACCAACTAAGCTAACTGGGCTGGCAAAGTCCTCTTTTTTACTTCCTATTACAGAAGTACAGGGAACCTATTCGTTTATAACTAGCAGGGGGGTTCTCACTTTTGTGAGCTCTTCCAGCCCATCATTGCCGAATTACTGAACCTCCACCGCGCATTGGTTACATCTAG
>NW_007386375.1:0-2622 GCF_000475195.1 Diaphorina citri
ATGGTAACTAGAAGTATCTAAGATGGACATAAAGCAGCGTGTACACTATGGTCTAAAGACGTGTAAACTTGTAAAGACTGAGTTATGAAAAGAACTCAGTGGCCCATGGCCCATGGCAGGTATCTAAAAGTGTGTACCTACACTATAGTCTGGAGATTTGTAAAGAATGAGACTAATGAGTGCTTGAGTGAGTTATGAAAAAGAACCACTCTTTTCAGTGGATTACTTTGTCAATCAGTGGGATCTTAACTCTCTTTATCCATAGGTACGTTTGGACACTGGACAGTGCTTCTTCTGTCGCTACCGCGGCACACTTTTCAAGACTCCAATGTTTCCGCGGCACACAGTTTGAGAAGCACTGTTTTAGGGATCTGACTTATTATTGACTGAGAAATCCGAAAAGAACCCTGGTGGATTATTATTAATTAGATTCATATTAGACACCCAAATTAGATAATGGCTTACCTTATTTTATAATAATATAATTATTTTATAATTGCCACAAAGAACCCTAGTCAATTACAAAATAAGGTAAGCCAAGAACCCTGGTTTACAGTACCTAACCTAAGGTACTGCTAAGGTGATTGGTACTGGAAAACTTTACAAGAAGAGCTCCAGTCCAGGCTTTGTTGATCGGCGTTGGTCGCCTAGTGTGGACGCACCTTAAGTGTTTCTTATCGTAATTCTGTGCTTTCTGAGACTCAACAATATACTCGTAACATACTTATAACATAACTTTATAGGTAACTTATAACTTATAAGTCTATATTTACTTGATAGTGATAGTGTTTCCACACATCCACCCATACCTGTTCTGTCTCTACTCCCATAGTGGTAGTGTGTTCTCATATCAGAAAGGTCACAACATGATGATAGTATAGGCGTATATTCATTTGATATTAATATTACCAATATGTATGTAAATCTGTATGTATGTATGCTCAGACTATGTACTTACACATATACAGGGTGTTACTCTTGGTTTCTGAAGCACCTCCTAAGGTAGACTTGAAATAAGAGAGCGGTAGGAGTATCATTCCCTCGTATGATCAATACACAGGTAAGTAGGTACGTTTTACAAGTGTTTGGTTTAAGGTTTAGGTCCGATAACATGGATTGGTAAAATGCGGCCATCTGGTAAATCGTTGGTACAAGAAAGAAGACTGTAATGGTTTGGGCATGTGGAAAGAAGAAAGAAGGGGTATGTATGGAAAGTTGGAAAGTCGTGAGAGAAATGACAGTGACAAGAAAAACGAGTAAAGGAAGACCAAGAAGAGGTGGATGGATAATGTGTATGAAGATTTGAGAGAGGAAGAAGTTGTTTCGCAAACAGCCCTAGACAGACACCTATGGAGACGGCTTACTGTCAATGTCGACCTCACTTGAGTGGGAAAAGACTGAGAAAAAGAAGAGGGAGAGAGAAAGAGTGATAGAAAGAGAGACAGCGACATAAAAAAATTGAAAATGTAAAAAGTGCAACAAAATAACAAAATGAACCTCACAACAGAGTATCATTTCCTCGCATGATCAATACACAGGTGTACGTATAGGTTTTTAGTTTTTACAGGTGTTTGGTTTCGGTCCCGACTTACCAAATCCGATTTAACATGAGGTTGGGATTGGTAAAGTCGGGCCTTACTTCAAGTGGTTCTACACTACAGTCTATCGACAGGAAATGGAAGCCAGCAAGCCTAGTTAGCTTGGTTGGTAGCGCGTCTGCCTTGTAAGCGCTAGGCCGCGGGTTCGATTCCCGCCCGGGGCGGATTTTATCCTGATGGGATAATGTTCGTTCTCGGAACGGCTGGCTTTCTCCTATCCTGTCTTCCTTCTCTCTTCGATTTCGGGACGAACGGAAAATGTTCGTTCTCGGAACGGCTGGCTTTCTCGATGTCGATCAATCGTAGTGTAGACCAGCAGACGTCTTTCTTGCTTTGATTGTTGTTCATAGGATTCCTCTGTCCAAGAGTGAGAGGGAAGGAGGGGGGACTCAAGTAGGGGGGAAGGGAGAGAGAGAGAAAGAGAGAACGGAAAAGAGATAGAGGGAGAGACGCAAAATTGAGACACAATATAAAAAGGGACAGAAAATGAACTTAGCCCAATATAATAGGTAGGTACATAGATTACACACCTATAACAATAACAACATACACTAAGTACATAGGTACCTAATACATTAATAAGAGTCAAGGCTCATCCATCAATCAAACGAGACAAACTTTTCCAACTAATTAAATGCTTACCTACACCTGACACTTCCCCTCCTCTCCTCTCCTCTCCTTTCTCTCTCTCTCTCTCTCTCTCTCTGTCTTTCTCACTCTCTCTTTCTCTGTCTCACACACACATTCTCTTTCTTTCCCCATTACCCTCTCTCCCTTTCACTTTATCTCTCTTTCCTCCTCCCTCTCGCAATTTCTCTTGATCTCTCCTCTCCTATTCTCTCCACTCATTTGATCTCCCTCTCCTTCTATAAGAAGTAGAGAGAGAGAGAAAGGAGAGAGAAGGAAAAACAGAGAAAGGAGAGAGCAGGAAAGATAGAGAAAGGGAAGAGGGAGATAGAAAGAGAAATAGAACGGGTGTGAAAAGGAGAGAGAGAGAGAGCTTGGGTGTCGCCTTGTTGTCGAC
>NW_007386376.1:0-2622 GCF_000475195.1 Diaphorina citri
GCGTCCTGCTGGCCTTTCCCGACCAATCTCAGGGTTAATATGAGTAGGAGGGTAGCACGCCTGCCTTGGAAGCGCCAGATTGCGAGTTCAATTCCTGCCCGAGACAAACTTTAACGGCTCAAATGTTGTAACTTTTGGACTGTCCTAATTTCCAGATTGATGGTTCAGATGGTCACTACAAGTTAACTCTGGATGGCGTTCTTCAAATTGTCGGCCTAGTACGGCAAGAGGACAAACTTTAACGGCTCAAATGTTGTAACTTTTGGACTGTCCTAATTTCCAGATTGATGGTTCAGACGGTCACTACAAGTTAACTCTGGATGGCGTTCTTCAAATTGTCGGCCTAGTACGGCAAGATGCCGGTATCTATGTGTGCGTTGCCGCTAACGGTATTGGTGATCCTATTCGGAAAGAGTTCAATGTCATAGTTCGAGGTAAGCGATAAAGTGGTTTGTACGCATGGTTTTCATAGTTTGTTCTTGTCTCACTAAAACCTGATTTTACTGATTTCTCCCCTTCAACACTTTTGGCTTTTCTAATGTTTACCTTAAATAAAATAAATTAGTAAAATAGTTTTAAAAGTTTTATTACCGATTTTAAATAAAATAAATTAGTAAAATAGTTTTAACAGTTTTATTACCGATAAATGGGTTTTAACAGTCTAGAGTGGTGTTTTCTGATGTTAGTGGTGTTTTCTGATGTGCGTACTTATACGTAGGTACGAGTAATTACCTAAATATACCTAGTATTTGATGGTTGTAGATTTGTCATTTTGGTCTGTAGCAGTAGTAGTTTCTTGGTCAAGAACATAATTATGTAGTTCTAGCATTTTGGGCTTGTGTAATTTTTTCATGTTACAAGAAGTATTGTTCATAGTAAAATTTCACTAACCCTAAACCCCTAGTCGACTAACCCAATGGGACTTCAAGCTTCTGGAACTTTAAAGTCTAGGTTTATATCCTAGGGTTACTCTAAAACCCTTTTTTGTGAACAAATAGTCTTGCTCTCAAGTCTGCGTGAAGTTCATTTTGACCCATGAGAATTTGGATTTAATGTTCTTTCTCGGAACGGCTTTCTCCTATCCTGTCTTCCTTCTCTCTTCGATTTCGGGACAATAAGACCTTAGCGGCGGCAATTTGAACCGGTTCACGACGTCCGAGGAGTGTCTCCACTATTGTTCTCCGCCTAGGGGTGAGTAGAATATACCTCATTTATATTGCTCGAATGATACCCTGTTTATATATCTTTATCCTTGGCTGTTTCGGGTTATGGGGGAAAAATTAGCTAAGTTTTGCATCTTTGCTTATTCGAAATGGAGATTTTTCTCTGTAGGGACAACCGCTTTGTTCAAATTATACCTTGTTTATCCTTGGTTATTTTGGGTTACAGGAGGGAAAAATGGGCGAAGTTTTCCATCGTTGCTTGTTCGAACTCAAGTCACCTCCTCAGTTGTCCTCACGAGTCTGAGTGGACACCTGAAAATTTATCAATGCTAAACCCTTTTTTTCCCTCAGAGAATGAAATCGAGCACTCATCCCCCGAGCCACCCAAACCTGAAGAAGACCCATGTGCAGCAGCACGAGCTGAATGTAGTGCTGTGTTCAATTGTAACTATGGTGTGGAGAGATGGATCAATCAGCTCAACTGTGATTGTTTATCCTTGGTTATTTTGGGTTATGGGAGGAAAAAAATGGGCGAAGTTTTCCATCGTTGCTTGTTCGAAACTTCGAGGAACTCAAGTCACCTCCTCAGTTGTCCTCACGAGTCTGAGTGGACACCTGAAAATTCATCACTGTTAAACCCTTTGTTCTCTCAGAGAATGAAATCGAGCACTCATCCCCCGAGCCACCCAAACCTGAAGAAGACCCATGTGCAGCAGCACGAGCTGAATGTAGTGCTTGGTTAGTAGAATAGTTGACGTCTTTAATTGGTCGTTTACAAAACGAAAAACTATCCTCAAATAAAGTTGTTTTTTTTTCGGTTATATTTTAGGTTAATTTTAAAATTATTGATATTAAAAAAAAAGAGGTTTGTTAGAGGGAACTGTAACGGCTAAGCTCTTACGGTCCCGAAATCGAAGCGAGAACTCACAGGATAGGAGGAAGCCAGCTGTTCAGAGAAAGAACCTTATCTGTTTAAGATAAAATCCAGTTTGTTTACCTTTTATATTTTACGAGCCTGGCACATTTTTACGATCACGTTTCTGCGAAAATTACTCGAGAATGGGTGATTTATTTATGTGCATGCTAAGCAACAAGGTCATGTGTGAAGAATGGGTCTATTGTTAGCTCATACGCTTTTAGAATTCAACGTTCTTAGATGAGCACTTGGAACCTTGAGTTTGTAAAAGATGGGGATTTCTTTCAAAGGACGATCATTGAGGGCTATTGCCTTTTATGTAAAGATTTGAAGTTGTTCTCCTTACCAGAGTTTTCGGGTGAACTTGAGATTCTATTTCTATCTAACCAAATAACCGCTTGTAACTTTTGCTATGTACATGTAGTAAAACACTAACTTACTAACTTTGCGTCTCCTTCTTCTTTCTTTTTTTTATGGGAGGGAGGATACCGGCCTGAAATTTCCCTTTGCTAAAAAAACTAACAAAGGTTGAGTTCGAAGGGC
>NW_007386377.1:0-2621 GCF_000475195.1 Diaphorina citri
AACACTAATCTTGAAAAATAATAATAAAAATGGAAAAAATAATGAATAAAAATAACGAAATCTTTCTTGAGATCAATGAGTCAAATTTTCACCTATTTTTGAGAACCCTTTTGAAAGAGGAGGGCGATAAATTCAATTTAATATTTAATTATGTCGAATTAGTATGATCTTTTTTTTTAAAAAAAGAAACATCTCCAGAAAAACCCTTTTGAAACCCTTTTTTTAGACGATTTGTAAAATACACCCGACTTTGAAACTCCTTGTATAAATCCTATAATCCTTATAGGTGTTAGTGGAGGCAATCACTACTGAGGAATAACAAGTCAAATAGGCACCTAGAGTTGTACAGGTGAGGCACAATGCTTCCTCTAGGAGGTCTCGGGTTCGATTCCCGGTGGGGTCGAAGTTTTTTCGGCTCTCTACTCTGAGTTGTTGAATCTCAACTTTAGAGTGAACTCAGCCTCGTGGGGACAATTGAGTGGATACTTTAATCGAGTAGTGACCAGTGGCTACATTGAGGTTCGATTCCCGGCGGGGTCGAAGTTTTTTCGGCTCTCTACTCTAAATTGTTGAATCTCAACTTTAGAGTGAACTCAGCCTCGTGGGGACAATTGAGTGGATACTTTAATCGAGTAGTGACCAGTGGCTACATTGTCAGTGTAGAGTTTAAAATTCCACACCTACCCTGGGATTGAACCTACGCACTCTTGATTACCAGGCGAGTGTCTTGACCACTACTTCACCGAGGTAAATCGTTAAATTATTGTAATAAAGTAAGGGAACCTTTGACCAAAGTAAGGGAACCTTTGACCAAAATAAGGGAACCTTTGATGTAAGTAGAGGAGAAAGACAAGGAAGTACCTAGATAATTATTAAATGTGTTGGTCAAAAGGTTAAAGCTTCCCTTACTTTTGGAGATGTTTGAGAAAGCAAAAAAAAAAAAACGGAAGGAAGAAGTAAGGGAACCTTTGACCAAAGTAACGGAACCTATGACCAAAGTAAGGGAAACTTTGACCAAAGTAAGGGAAACTTTGACCAAAGTAAGGGAACCTTTGACCAAAGTAAGGGAACCTTTGACCAAAGTAAGGGAACCTTTGACCAAAGTAAGGGAACCTTTGACCAAAGTAACGGAACCTATGACCAAAGTAAGGGAAACTTTGACCAAAGTAAGGGAAACTTTGACCAAAGTAAGGGAACCTTTGACCAAAGTAAGAGAACCTTTGACCAAAATAAGGGAATCTTTGACCAAAGTAAGGGAACCTTTGACCAAAGTAAGGGAACCTTTGACCAAAGTAACGGAACCTAAGACCAAAGTAAGGGAAACTTTGACCAAAGTAAGGGAAACTTTGACCAAAGTAAGGGAACCTTTGATGAAAGTAGAGGAGAAAGACAAGGAAGTACCTACATAATTATTAAATGTGTTGGTCAAAAGGTTAAAGCTTCCCTTACTTTTGGAGATGTTTGAGAAAGCAAAAACAAACGGAAGGAAAGCAGAAACGCGAGAGAAAAAGCAAAATAAATACAACAATAAAAAAAAAATAAAAAACAGAAAAGAGGAAAAAAAAAAGAAAGAAAAATAAACAGAAAAAAGAATAAGGTCATTTAACATTAACAACAACAGTCTGCTTGCGCTATTAGAAAACGCCGAAAGGAAGATTAGAAGAGGAAGAAGATGAAGAAAAAGAAAAAGGAGAAGAAAAAGAAGAAGAAAAAGAAAAAGCAGAAGAAGAAAAAAACAATGTTGTAATAGGTCAGGAGCAATCTTAAAAGAAGAAGAAGAAGAAGAAACAGCAAAAAAAGCTGAGAAATAAACACACAAAGTACTCAGAGAAGAAGAAGAAGGAAGATGATGATGGTGAAGAAGAAGAAGAAGACGAAGACGAACAAATAGGACAAAAAAGGTAGGATGAAAAAGAAAAGAAAACAATGTTGCTACAGGTCAGGAACAATCTTAAAAGAAGAACCAGCAAAAAGGTGAGATATAAACATACAATACACAAAGTACTCATCGAAGAGGAAGGAGAAGACGAAGAAAGAAGAGGAGAAGAAAAAGAAGAAGGAGAAAGAGCAGTTCGCGGGTTCGAGTCCCCCCTCCCTGTTAACTTTATCCTATACAGATAAGGTTCGTTCTCGGAACGGCTGACTTTCTCCTTATCCTGTCTTCCTTCTCTCTTCGCTTTAGGGACGATAAGACATTAGCAGTTGTTACAATTCCCTCTGTCAAATCTCTACAAAGGAAGGAAAAAACGTGAAAAAGTTCAGCTCTAGGTAGAATAGAATAGAATAGAATATACCTTGTTTATCTTGCCCGAATAGGACTGAAAAGTCCCTTTACCCCAGCAGTCTAAACAAGGTCTCGTATATTTGATGGGTTAAAGAATAAAATACATACAACTAACTGTAGGTAGGTACGTTAAATTACCTATTTATTGATGATTTGATTGATTTTGATTCTGTCAACGATTAGTGCTTATGATTTGGTATTCCACATGGGTTCTATTTCTAAGACCACGAGCAGATCGGCATACTGTATATGGGTTTACAGCTTCCCCTTCTGAAAACCTCCACACACCACTGGGCCATAAAACCCTCGAAGAAAAGTTACACTCCGGAACAAAATT
>NW_007386378.1:0-2621 GCF_000475195.1 Diaphorina citri
ACACACAGATTAAAAAATAAATAATAATAATAAAAAAATAGATAATTGGGTTGGACAACTAGATTATGAAATAGATTGTCATACTTTCCTTTTAATAAGGATTTACCAAGGACATGGAAAGCGTCCAAACATAATATATCATCACAAGTTTTGATCTCAGCAACCTACAAGGATTATCTCAATCATAACACGATATCATTTCATTCCCTTTTACAAGGATTAAATTAATCATAAGACGATATTATCCCATTCCTTGTTAAGCTAATAAGCATACATATTTCTAAGCTAATCTTATATTATAACTAATAAGCATAGTTCTAATTTATGAATACCCAACCACATCAATACTATACGGCCTCGAATAGACACAATACTTCCATTGTCATCCGTCCAACCCTTTCTCAAACCTTCTTCTTACACCCGCGTACAGAAAGCCATTAACCCATGCTGCTCCCCTGCGGTATGTCTGAGAAAGATGACATTTTAATTGAACCAATAATGCGGGTTGAGGATTTTTGGGGGTCCCGGGGGTCAAACCCGGGCTCCTCGTGTGAAGTTCATTGTCACCATACCGCATGAGGGGAGAGATTATTGACGCTTGTGTTGTTTGATATTGATGGACCATGCCACGTGGACACCCTCTCATTTCGAGGGAAAAGTATGTTTTGGTGGAGATGCTGAAACTCCGATTTACCTCCTACTATTGGGATTATGGAGAAGATCTTTGCTGTGTTGTTAGTGGAGATGTCAAAACTCGGATTTAAATTGAGTTTGCAAAGCTGTATTATTAGTGGAGATGACAGAACTCCGATTTCCTATTGAGTTCTTTGCTGTCTTGTTGGTGGAGATGTCAAAACTTCCATTTTCTATTGAGTTCTCAAAGCAGTGTTGTTAGTGGAGATGCCTAAACTCTCATGTTCTATATTTTAATTCTTACTGTAGTATTGTTATCAGTGGAGATGCCAAAACTCCGAGTTTATTCTATTGTAGTCTTCATACCATGTTATTATTAGTGGAGATGTCAAAACTCCTGCATTCTATTGAATTTCCATCTCTACACTACACCATACTGGTATAAACCTATTGTTAAACCCTGGGCTATCCACGGGCTCCTGTCTATTTCGGGGTGCCCTCAGCCTCCTGAGGACTACAATTAAACTTTCACGATTAAAAATCATCTGTCGCGGTATCTCATAAACATTGCTAATGCACTAATGCATTGTTTTGGTGGAGATGCCGAAACTCCGATTTATTATTGAGATTATTGAGAAGATCTTTGCTGTGTTGTTAGTGGAGATGTCAAAACTCGGATTTAAATTGAGTTTGCAAAGCTGTATTATTAGTGGAGATGTCCAAACTCCGATTTCCTATTGAGTTCTTTGCTGTCTTGTTGGTGGAGATGTCAAAACTTCCATTTTCTATTAAGTTCTCAAAGCAGTGTTCTTTTTTCTGCAAATGGCCTTGTTGCTAAATTGTATCAAAAATAAATAAAAAAAAATAATTTCTGTTATTTTATATTGATTCAAAGCCTGGGAAAAATTTCGAAATCAAGTGAAAATGGTTTGGAAAAGCTCTCAAATGAGACAAACTAACAAAAGTTTCATGGAGCGGAAAATTGTCCGTCCCCAGAGGACCAACTTTCTAAAATGTGAGGCGAGCTTACAAAGTTTTCGCTTTGTTTTGATGTTTTGTACATTTTCAATATTCAAATGAAGCTTTTAGACGGACTTTTTTTTATGTAAGGACTTTTAATTCATCCAGTCCCTTTGTTCTGCGAAAATGACAAAGTTTGGACAGACTTATTCAGTGAAAATTATAGGTCATAGAGATAGAGAGAAAGCTGTGCTTACATAATATTATAATATTTTACTCGCATATTTATGTAGGTATGTAGGTAAATAGATATAAAAATCCTAGGAAAGGCAAACTCTTTTTGACTTAAAAATTGACGGTTAGGCCAATTTCCACATAATAACCGAATGGAAAGCTTCAGATTTGAATAGGTAAATGAAACCGAAATCACCATCGATTTAAGTTATCCGCCATTATTTCCAAAATTAGAGACATTTCAAACCATTTACCGACCATAAAAGCCTTTATCTCTCCACAGTCCGTGTCAAAAATTACGTCATTTCATTATAATTGGATTGGACCTATCAATCTGTTCATTTATTGAGAAACCATATGAACTTACGAAGAGAAATGGGAACCCAAAGAGAACCGACTATAAAAGCCTTTATCTCTCCACAGTCCGTGTCAAAAATTACGTCATTTCATTGCAATTGGATTGGACCTATCAATCTGTTCATTTATTGAGAAACCATATGAACTTACGAAGAGAAATGGGAACCCAAAGAGAAAACAAGTGTAGGTACCACCTATAGCAGGAAGAAAAGGAGTGAAATTTTTCTTTCACTCCTGAAATATCTCGTAACATAAAAATCCTTCCACTGAACGTCGGACGTTTTTTACGGCCCTTTTCAGTCATAAATTTTGTTAATGTTTTTTCAAGGGGTTATTTTTATGCTAGATGTTCTCCATTTTATGAAGTTACAGGGTAGAAAGAAAATGAAGTTTAGGATGCCTTGTACAGTTAAAAAAACTATCGATTGGTATCCTCT
>NW_007386379.1:0-2620 GCF_000475195.1 Diaphorina citri
ATTTTATAATAAATATTAATAATAATAATATTATTAATAATAACAATAATAATAATAAAAAAAATAGTGTTTTTTGCTTTTAGTCGGGATAAAACACGGTTAACCCAAAGGTAACGCGCTTGCTTGCCATGCAGAAGGTACCTATTTCGACTGCGGATACATACTTCAAGGGGTTACTTTCTGGTGTTCTCGTGTTGACCCAGTATCTAAATGGGAAGTACCTATTGTGTCTCTTCTCGCCCATCTGATGAGGAGCATATTTTTTTTCCTACTTTCTACGGACCCTGAACATGGTTTGAAATGCGATAGCTTAGTAGGAAATTTGATATTTGAGTACAAGGATTTAGAATTACCACTTTTGCTTATGCCAGTCACACACTATCAGGTAGACTTGACGACAGGTAAATATTTTGTTTATTGGAAAATTCCCCCATTTTTTTTCCTGCTCGGTTTTCAGTAACGAACAAGAAAATGAAGAAGAACCTCCTCCTGAAAACGAAGCTGGTGAAGAGCGCGGTTCTCAACTTGACTTCTCTGACAGTGTGTGTGGTCATCAGGTATTAGGTAGACCTGACAGATGGACTTTTTGAGCCGTACCTGTCAGGTCTCCCTGATAGTGTGTGTGCTCATCAGGTATTAGGTAGACCTGACAGACGGACTTTTTGAGCCGTACCTGTCAGGTCTACCTGATAGTGTGTGTGTGCTCATCAGGTATCAGGTAGACCTGACAGACGGACCTTTTGAGCCGTACCTGTCAGGTCTACCTGACAGTGAGTGGCCGGCCTCATGCTATTTTATCATAATTATTATTATTAGTATTACTATTATCATTATTATTATTAGTATTATTATTATTAGTATTATATATTATCATCATTATTATTATTATTAGTTTTATCATTTTTAGTCGACAAGTGGCGACAGTCTCTCACTAGGTAAATATTTTGTTCATTGGAAAATTCCCCCATTTTTTTTTTTACTTTTTCCTGCTCGGTTTTCAGTAACGAACAAGAAAATGAAGAAGAACCTCCTCCTGAAAACGAAGCTGGTAAAGAGCGCGGTTCTCAACTTGACTTCTAACTCGGAGGACGGGATCGAGACCCCACAGGGACGACTGAGGAAAAGTGCCTTCAAACCTAATGAGCTAGGTAGGTATTTTTTTTTTTGAACAGGTTCATTATTTCCAAGTAATGATGAAGAAAAATCAGAAAATCCGGAATTCCATCATTAGTAATGACATTACTAATGATTATATATATCGTCGGTTTTCAGTAACGAACAAGAAAATGAAGAAGAACCTCCTCCTGAAAACGAAGCTGGTAAAGAGCGCGGTTCTCAACTTGACTTCTAACTCGGAGGACGGGATCGAGACCCCACAGGGACGACTGAGGAAAAGTGCCTTCAAACCTAATTGTAAGAAACTTTTTAATTTTATTTATTTTTTTTAAGAGGTTTGACAGAGGGAACTGTAACTGCTATGGTCTTATCGTCCCGAAATCGAAGAGAGAAGAAAGACATTTTTTTTTTTTTTAAGAGGTTTGACAGAGGGAACTGTAACTGCTATGGTCTTATCGTCCCGAAATCGAAGAGAGAAGAAAGACAGGATAGGAGAAAGCCAGCCGTTCCGAGAACGAACATTATCCCATCAGGATAAAATCTCAACATGACATCATGGATGGAAATCAGATATTATTATTTGTTTTGTTACCAACCTCAGTGGTGCAGTTGTTAACGCGTTGGACTTTGGATCTGGAGGTTGGTGGTTCGAGTCCAAGTCAAGTCATAAAATTTAGCGTAGTGTATTAAGCGGGGAACGACATTTGTGACAAGCATTTAAATATGCTTAACACAATTAAAAAAAAATATTATTATTTGTTCTCAATTTCAGCTCCTCTGGTCGTCGCTCACAGGGCGAACCGGCGTAAAGTCTCTCTGGACTCGGTACGCTCTTCCGTTTCCGAATCCAACGTCAAATCCCCGCTTCGTCCCGTTATAGCCGAGTCGGTCATATTTCGCCGCCACTCGTCGGACAGCTCGTGCTCGTCGGAAGAAGAGGAGGGAGAGGAGAGGAGAACGTCGAAAGATGAAGAAGCAGTTTCGGAAGGTAAGTCTTGAGGCCCGTTCCCACTTTTCGCTTTGTTCACAAAAAAAAAAAAAAAAAAAATAAAAAAAAAATAAAAAAAAAATCGTGTTTTCGGGGGGGAAAACAAAAAAAAAAAAAAATAATAATAATAATATAATAAATAAAAATCGTGTCTTGCGTAGTGGAAATACTCTCATTTAAATTACATTGCCTACCTACAAGACCATTTGGTGTCGTTCGAAAAAAAATGGTGTCGTCCGTAGTGGGAACACTCTCATTTAAATTACATTGCCTACAAGGACATTTGGGTGGAATCGGATGAAAATCACGACAAGTGGGAATAGCCCTTCTATTTTCGCCCGGGATCAACTTTTCATTGCTGGCTTCCAGGGCAGGGCAATTGTTTAGGTGTGTGGAGTTAATGACTAGTCCAAAGTAGACTAGTCCAAATGTCATGTGTCAATAGGGAAGGTTGAGTGCGAAGGGCATCCCACTCGGAAAAGTTTGTTTAGCCAAAACCAGTTGGCCTCAAAGCGA
>NW_007386380.1:0-2619 GCF_000475195.1 Diaphorina citri
GTGGCCTAGCGCTTACAAGGCAGACGCGCTACCTTCCAAGCTAACTAGGTTGCTTTTTCGGGAGGCAGTGAATAACGCCAAACACTCAGCAAGTCAGCATTCAGCGCATCACGTGCCTTTGCTAGGTGACAGAACCCTGAGAGATAAGCTGCATTCGATTATGTGACTTTTTTTAAGTCATACGAAATTTCTCTTTGGACTTAGACCCTACCAGACCCGCTGCCAGTCCAAAGAGAAATTTCGTATGATGACAAAAAAAAAAAAAAAGCTACAGATTACCGAATGAAGACTAAACCCCCATCACTAGAAATGAAGAAAGAACAGTTTCTTTGCCTTGGTGCTTCATGATGCAATTTGATTGTAACTTACCTACCTATTGAATTTCAAAGCAGCCTGGAGTGCAGATAATGGACCTCAATTTTATTTGAACCGTATCCTCTATGATGTGGATTAGAAAATTCAAATAATGGCTTTCTATGAACTTTCTTTTCAAAAATTCTTACTTTTCTTCACATTTCACAAGTTGGCTAGTTGGCTTTTAAAAATTTGAAATTCGAATATTTTGAAAATTCCCGGGTTTAGCTCAGCTGTGAGCCAAGAGGTTACGAACAATGGATACCTAATATACGAGTTGTGTAGAAAAAGTGAAGCCATTCTTTGTTCTACGAATCTTATGACCGCCGTCAATCTTTTCAAAAATTCTTACTTTTCTTCGCATTTCACAAGTTGGCTTTTAAAAATTAAAAAAATTTGAAATTCGAATAGGTATTTTGAAAATTCCCAGGTTTAGCTCAGCTGTGAGCCAAGAGGCTACGAACAATGGATACCTAATATACGAGTTGTGTAGAAAAAGTGAAGCCATTCTTTGTTCTACGAATCTTATGACCGCCGTCAATCTCCATGAGTAGCATGGAAAGACATAATAAGTATAATTATAGTTTTGCAAACGTGTAATAAAATAGTTATAATAAAAAATACATAATTTCGTATCATTGACAAATTAATAAACAATAAAATTAAGTTTTGCAAACGTGTAATAAAATAGTTATAATAAAAAATACATAATTTCGTATCATTGACAAATTAATAAACAATAAAATTAATTTTATTTACCCTGTTCACATTTTTATGAAAAATCATTTCATGCTTGTCCTTTGATTTGTGTTTCATTACAATCATTACCTACTTCATCAGTAAAGTGTAAATCTTCAAAAAAATTTTAGATGGGTATGTACCTAGGTATTATTATTTCAAGCTGTATTCTGAAACGTTCACTTGTCCCTGAATATTCAACTGGTTGATCAGATTGTAATCCTGGCGGTGTGTAAAACTGGTCCAGAATTTGTCATTCACTCGGATCTAGAACAGAAATGAACGAAATGATGATGATGATGATTTCAGCTTTTCGTGCTGTTATTTTACTGGTAATATAAGCACGCAAACTCAAAATGGTTTGATATATGAGTTCACATTTCACAAGTTGGCTTTTAACTTTTAAAAATTTGAAATTCGAATATTTTGAAAATTCCCGGGTTTAGCTCAGCTGTGAGCCAAGGGGTTACGAACAATGGATACCTAATATACGAGTTGTGTAGAAAAAGTGAAGCCATTCTTTGTTCTACGAATCTTATGACCGCCGTCAATTATAACAGTCACTTGTATGATGTCAAAAAAAGTCACACAATAAAATACGGCTATAATTTACACTCACCATATAACAGTCACTTGTATGATGTCAAAAAAAAAGTCACACAATAAAATACGGCTATAATTTACACTCACCATATAACAGTCACTTCCACATTCAATGTCCATTCGGAACGGCCGTCAATCTCAAAAAGTATGCAATGTGCTGTACATTTAAATAGTGGAGATGTCTGGTTTTCCTTACGGGATTTTTCCATTGAGATTGAGTGATAGGGTAGGTCTAGGTATGTAGGTACCTAGTCTCAGACAAATTGTCATAAATCAAGATTCCGATTGATGCGATGATGGTAGTAGGTAATTATTCTGAGTGCATAGAAGTTTTTCCAACATGTTTTTCTTCTTCTTTTCTAACTGCTGTGCTAAGGTCTTATTGTCCAAAACCAGAGAGAGAGAGAGAGAAGGAAGACAGGATTGAAGAAAGCCAGCCGTTCCGAGAGCGAAGCTTATCCGTTCAGGATAAAACAGGGCGGGATCGAACCCACGACTTATCGCTTACAAAGCAGATGCTTTGCTTTGCTCATATATTATGTTTTATATTTAGATATGGTAGTAGGTAATTATTCTGTGTGCATAGAAGTTTTTCCAAAATGTTTTTCTTCTTCTTTTCTAACTGCTGTGCTAAGGTCTTATTGTCCAAAACCAGAGAGAGAGAAGGAAGACAGGATGGAAGAAAGCCAGCCGTTCCGAGAACGAAGCTTATCCGTTCAGGATAAAACAGGGCGGGATCGAACCCACGACTTATCGCTTACAAGGCGTGGTAGTAGGTAGTAAAATTATTCTGTGTGCATAGAAGTTTTTCCAAAATGTTTTTCTTCTTCTTTTCTAACTGCTGTGCTAAGGTCTTACTGTCCAAAACCAGAGAGAGAGAGAGAGAGAGAGAGAGAGAGAGAGAAGGAAGACAGGATGGAAGAA
>NW_007386381.1:0-2619 GCF_000475195.1 Diaphorina citri
ATAAAAATTCTCATTTTCTTATCGATATCAACATGGAAATCATCGTGATAATTTCCAACGAGATTATTCGAAAAAAACACAACTCAGCCAAGGCTGAAATGTTTTTTACGTAGGTATGTGTGCATGGAAAATATTCGAGGAATTTGGGGGGGAAATAAAGCAATAAAAAGTAAATCATACAAATTTACACAATACAGGGTATGCAAATGGCCTCAAGAATCCGATCCGGAATCAGTCAATCAGCAAAAATTCTTTGTTTCATGTTTATGAAAGTTGATCAAAATCCGATTGCGATGAAGAATTCTTAACAGACAGAAAGAGGACTCATCAATTTAAAACACAGATGTTGCTTCTTTCGGCCCGTGGCGAAACTCATAGGTACTATAATGAATCTAATGATTAATGAGACAAATGACTAATGAGTAATCCCAGCGCATACAAAGAAAGTAAAGAAATGTACAACATCACACAAAGTAAAATCTCACTCAATCTAGAAGAAATTTCCCTTTCAACAAGATATGAGAAATACATTTTGTCTCTTGTATACAAGAGACAAACATTAGCAGAACGGCTCATCGGGCTGGGGGGGTTTATTTGAGCTGAGGCCAAAATCTCTGACCAAATCTAATCGAATGTACGCAGCACAACTCTAACACGACTTATCGGCTTATATCGCAATATTCATTAAAAAAAAAAAAAAAAGTTTACCACGTCCTGTTACAAGCAGATCTCCTAAGCGTTTTTCGGAGACAGTGCCCAAGCAGTCTCAGACGTAACGTGAGGTTCTACCACCCCAGCTGTTTGTTTGTGATATCACAATGGTCCGCTTGCAAAGGATTTTTTACTTTCCTCATCCTTTGGGAAGGAAAGTAATGTAGGCTTTTTTTCCTAAATGATTAGGAATTAAGCCCACAATTTGAGAACTACTCTTGGAGAGGAAAAATAATAAACACATTGCAACATGATTTCGGCATCAATTCCATTCCTCGTTGTTTTGTCCATAAAAACAAACATTTTCTGACTTGATATCATTTGTCATATTGTTTGTTTTGTCCCCACAGCGTCCAAATTTTGCCAAATTTTTATGCCAAAGAGACAATTCTTGAGACAAGATGCAAAATTTTACATGACCACAAACTCCTTCCTGTTTCTAAACAGGGAACAAAATGTTTCACTGTGTATTCTGGTCTAACAGAAAACAATGGAGCCAGCCTAGTTAGCATGGAATGAGGCACACCTGCCGTATACGCGCTAGGTCGCGGGTTCGATTTCCGCTCGGGGCGAACATTATCATAAACAGTTAGGGTTTGTTCTCTGGACAGCTGGCTTTCTCCTATTTATCTCTTTCCTTTTGGGACGACAAGACCTCCGTTTTTACAATTCCTTCTATCAAACCTCTTAAAAACCTAAGGTCTCAGTTATACAGAGACGTCAAACCCCTTCTCCCTTTTCTTTATTCTTAGTAGGTCATTCGAAACCCATCCGGAAACAGGAACCCGTTTCCAGATGGGTTTCGATAATGACCTACTAAGAAGGGGCTCTAAAAAAAAAAAAAAAAAAAAAAAACAAAGTTGTGACTTGACAGAAAAGTTACATATCCATTGAAAGTCATGTGACCATAGCGTGACTCAGTGAATCAGTAGGTACTGGACATTGGATAAAAACTACTATAGTAAGACATAAGGCACTATAAAGTGAGTCAGTACTCGTAAGTCACTTCTCTGCTGGAATACAACTAGTCCCTTATAAGGTGAAGACAACTTTGAAGTACAAGCCCATTAACTCTTTGTGGGTCTCAAATCAGAGTCTAACAAACCTGTTACAAAGCCATTGGTGGTTTAGTGGTTGCCCCGGTGGACTATGGATCTAGAGGTTGGTGGTTCATATCCAAACCAAGTCTTGAAATTAATCAAGTTGTAATCAAGGAACCTCATTTGTGACAAAACTTTGTCAATCATTCAAATTATTATAATTATAATTTTTATACTTTTTTTCAATTTTAGTGCTACAATGGTTAGCATAGTGTACTTCAGACCAGGAGGTTGGTGGTTTGAGTCCAAGTCAAGCCATCAAATTTAAAATATTGCATCAATTGAGCATAGATATTTGTGAGCAGTCATGCTTTACACAATCAAAAATTCCTTTTCTTGCATTTTGTTTCAAGAGATGTTGGTTTTAAAATGGAAGTAAAAGGACAAGCAAGAATGAAGAGATGAGGAAACCAAAGGAATAGATCCCATATTCTTTATTATCACAGTATTACTTCTCATACATCTTATACCATATGGGGACTGGGGACATACTTATTACTTATCTATCATTAAATACATAATGAAAAAAGTGTTTCACCACCACTTTTATTTCAATTTGATTAAATTTCCAAATATGACACAGTAGACACAGTCTTAACAAAATAAACCAAATATTCCATAATGTAGGAACTTCATCATTAAATTTTATTGTTTCTCTTGCTGAGTCAATGCCCCAAAAACAGGACTCACTGATAACTCCCAACCCTGTCATGATAAGGGACTGATAAGGTAATACCTAGTGATAAGGAATACCATGTAATAAGTGATACAGAAAATCGGATTTGCATGATATAAGACTTTGGGTGTG
>NW_007386382.1:0-1896 GCF_000475195.1 Diaphorina citri
GTTGTTGTTGTTGTTGTTGTTGTTGTTGTTGTTGTTGTTGTTGTTGTTGTTGTTGTTGTTGTTGTTGTTGTTGTTAATATTATTATTACCAATTACCTATATTTATTAATATTATTGGTTATTATAGCTTCGCGATTGGACAGTCTGTTTTAACCGAATTCAACTCCTCCTTCTCATCCTTAATCTTATTCTCCTCCTCTTCGTTCTTCTTCTCCTCTTCTTTCTTCTTCCCCTCCTCCTTCTTCTTCTCCTCTTCTTCCTTCTTCCCCTCCTCCTTCTTCTCCTCTTCTTTCTTCTTCCCCTCCTCCTTCTTCTTCTTCTCTTCTTTCTTCTTCCCCTCCTCCTTCTTCTTCTCCTCTTCTTTCTTCTTCCCCTCCTCCTTCTTCTTCTCTTTTTTCTTCTTCCCCTCCTCCTTCTTCTTTTTCTCCTTCTTTCTTTTCGTGTTTTCTTCGTTATTTTTTTTCCTCACATTTTCTCACCCGGGGAAAATTCCACCATGTTACTCTTCTCCTGTGGTGGTGATGGTGATGGTTAAAACTTTGTTAATTTTTCTTCCATGTTGTACCTAACCCTAGGAGGGGGAATGGGGGGAGGTTAAGAGAATTTCCACGAAGCTAAGAAAAAAGTGTTAGATACACCCTAAAGCTAACAACTGGTAAGGGGTTCCCTCTTCTATAATCCCCCTCCGTCTTCTTCTTCTTCTTTTTCTTCTTCTTCTTCTTCTTCATCATCTTCTTCTTCTTCTTCTTTATCTCCTCCTCTCTCTCTCTATGTTCTCGCTATCTCTCTCGTTCTCTCCGTCTCCTCTCCTCATTTTCTGCTCTTTCCAAAAATTCTCTCTCTCCCTTTCTATCCTTCTTCCTTCTGTCCTTTCTTACTGTCTTCCCATTCGCTTCCATTGTTCTCTTCCTCTCTTTCTATTTTTCCTTCCCTCCTTCTCTCACTCGCTCTTGCTTTCTCCTTATATTCTCTCTCTCTCTGGCTCTCTCTCTCTCTCTCTGTCTCTGTCTCTGTCTCTCTCTCTCTCTCTCTCTCTCTCTCTCGCACCCTGTTTCTCTTCATTAGATTGCATTGTGTCAGTTCTCATTTTCCGGGCAGACATTTTGGGCCCTCTCTCCCACCCTAAATACAGACCTGTCAAGAGGTTGGATAGACTGTACCTAACTGCTAAAAGGTCTTATCGTTCCGAAGAGAGAAGGAAGACAGGATAGGAGAAAGCCGGCCGTTCCAGGAACAAACCTCTGTTGAAGATAAAACCCGCCCGGGAAAACACCCTGTATTATCAAAGGGGTGGTGCGCAAACGTCAAGTCTAGGAAGCAACCTAGTATTACCTTGATCGACTTGGTATTTCCCTTTTTTACCTCTCTCCTTCCCTTTTTCCCTTTCTCCCTTTTTTTCACCCCACGAGTTCTTCCAGAAAACAATTATATGTTCCCGGCTATTCAAGACGTAATGAGGTTTTTTTCTTCCGTGGAAAATTTCGCTCACATTGTTTTTGGAGTACATTTAGGTACCTACTCTTTTTTTTCCCTCGGTTTTCCCCCCTCGACTTTCTTCCCTCCTCGCTTGTTTAAAACAAAACCTTCCTTTGTCAATTTTTCCCTTGCTTTTTTGAACAAAACCCTGTTAAAAAATCCCTGGCTCTCTCTTTCTCTCTCTTCTGCTCTTTCTTTTACTCTTTTCTCTCTCTCCCTCCCTCTCTTTCTCTCTCTCTCCCTCCCTCTCTTTCTCTCTCTCTCTTTCTCTCTCTTTCCTTCTCTCTCTTTCCTTCTCTCTCTCTCCTTCTTTCTCTCTCTCTCTTTCTCTCTCTCCTTCTCTCTTTCTCTGTCTCTCCCTCCCCTTCTCTCTCTCTCTCTCTCTCTCTCTCTCTCTCTCTCTCTCTCTCTCTCTTTTTT
>NW_007386382.1:2136-2618 GCF_000475195.1 Diaphorina citri
TTCCCTACGTCTCCTATGTACTACCCCTACCGTCCCTACATCTCCTATGTACTATCCCTACCTTCCCTACATCTTCTATGTACTACCCCTACCGTCCCTACATCTTCTATGTACTACCCCTACCGTCCCTACATCTCCTATGTACTATCCCTACCTTCCCTACATCTTCTATGTACTACCCCTACCGTCCCTACATCTTCTATGTACTACCCCTACCGTCCCTTCATCTCCTATGTACTACCCCTACCGTCCCTTCATCTCCTATGTACTACCCCTACCCTCCCTACATCTCCTATGTACTACCCCTACCCTCCCTACATCTCCTATGTACTACCCCTACCGTCCCTACATCTCCTATGTACTACCCCTACCCTCCCTACATCTCCTATGTACTACCCCTACCCTCCCTACATCTCCTATGTACTACCCCTACCGTCCCTTCATCTCCTATGTACTACCCCTACCTTCCCTACATTTCCTAT
>NW_007386383.1:0-2617 GCF_000475195.1 Diaphorina citri
GGTTTTTTAATACCAGCTAAAAGCTCATGATGTCTTCAAGATTCAAGATCCTAACTTTGGGTTTCTAGATGACTCTATTTTCGATGGAAATAGAATAGAAACCTTGTTTATTCTGCCAGAATGAGACTGAAAAGTCCCTTTACTCGTCAGTCTAAACAAGGTCTTATTACCCTAGAAAAGTGAAGACTAAAGTATTCTACTGCTATTTTCCTGTTATGATGTTACTTGACATAGTATCCCGTTTAAAAAACATCCCGTTTGAACATAGTATCCCGTTTACAAGGTCTTATGTATTTGGGTCGCCACCCTCCCGCCTCCCCAAGTAGCGCCACCATCGATTATTCAAAGTAGTCCCAATTTTTTGCTCTGTCCCAAATTTGTCCCGTCCCAAAATATTTGCTCGTGAGTGTATATCGCTTTCCACCCCTGCCTTCTCCATCAGAAGACATTTATATGAAATTTGAGGGCATGATTTATTAGCTTTTATTGTTGTAAATGTTGTTATAAATGATGTTATTGATGAGGATGAATTTCCCCAGTAACATTGAGCGTGGTTTGTAACTGGATGGGTGGTACTGCTGACTCTAAGTCAGCTCCAACATCGATTATTCAAAGTAGTCCCAATTTTTTGCTCTGTCCCAAATTTGTCCCGTCCCAAATTATTTGCTCGTGAGTGTATATCGCTTTCCACCTCTGCCTTCTCCATCAGAAGACATTTATATGAAATTTGAGGGCATGATTTATTAGCTTTTATTGTAAATGTTGTTATTAATGATGTTATTGATGAGGATGAATTTCCCCAGTAACATTGAGCGTGGTTTGTAACTGGATGGGTGGTACTGCTGACTCTAAGTCAGCTTAGAGCTGACAAATCAAGGATTGTCCTCAGGAAGCTGAGTGCACTTTTCAGATAGCAGCTCGATACACTTCATGTAGGTTCCAGTTCTAGACTAACTCTAAAGATCTAAGGATCTAGCCTTATTATACCCTTCTCCTCAACTTATTTTAACCTTTCTTTCATCCTTTTTCTAACCTCATTCTTCCAAACTTTTTCTACCCTTATTCTACTCTTCTCCTATCCTTATTCTACCCTTCTACTAATCTTCCCCTTCCCTTCTTCTAACCTTATTCTTCCAAACTTCTTCTACCCTTATTCTACTCTTCTCCTATCCTTATTCTACCCTTCTACTATTCTTCCCCTTCCCTTCTTCTAACCTTATTCTTCCAAACTTTTTCTACCCTTATTCTACTCTTCTCCTATCCTTATTCTACCCTTCTACTAATCTTCCCCTTCCCTTTTTCTAACCTTATTCTTCCAAACTTTTTCTACCCTTATTCTACTCTTCTCCTATCCTTATTCTACCCTTCTACTAATCTTCCCCTTCCCTTCTTCTAACCTTATTCTTCCAAACTTCTTCTACCCTTATTCTACTCTTCTCCTATCCTTATTCTACCCTTCTACTAATCTTCCCCTTCCCTTCTTCTAACCTTATTCTTCCAAACTTCTTCTACCCTTATTCTACTCTTCTCCTATCCTTATTCTACCCTTCTACTATATTCTTCCCCTTCCCTTCTTCTAACCTTATTCTTCCAAACTTTTTCTACCCTTATTCTACTCTTCTCCTATCCTTATACTTCTCCTATCCTTATTATACCCTTCTCCTCAACTTATTTAACCTTTCTTCCATCCTTTTTCTAACCTTCTTCTTCCAAACTTCTCCTAGCCTTATTATACCCTTCCCTCAACTTATTTAACCTTTCTTCCATCCTTTTTCTAACCTTCTTCTTCCAAACTTCTCCTAGCCTTATTATACCCTTCTCCTCAACTTATTTTATAGTTTCTTCCATCAGTCTTCTAACCTTATTCTTCCAAACTTCTTCTACCCTTATTTCTACTCTTCTCCTATCCTTATTCTACCCTTCTACTAATCTTCCCCTTCCCTTCTTCTAACCTTATTATACCCTTTTCCTCAACGTTTCTTCCATCCTTCTTCTAACACTAATCTTCCCCTTTCCTTCTTCTAACCTTATTCTTCCAAACTTCTTCTACCCTTATTCTACTCTTCTCCTATCCTTATTCTACCCTTCTTCTAATCTTCCCCTGAGAGGCATACTACGGGATGGGCATTCTACAACAACATAATCATTCTACTAGTACTGGTATTTATAAAACAGAAGTGTTGGGGGTCCTTTGAATTTTGAACCTATGCTCAAAACTCCCTGTATATTTCTTAAAATCACTCTCTTCCTCTCTCTCTCTCTCTCTCTCTCTCTCTCTCTCTCTTCCCCGCTTTCTCTCTCTCTCTCTTGTTAACCACCAACATGAATAATTTCGCTTAAGAATAGTTTACCTATGTTCTAAGAACACAGTCTCCAAGTTTTTCTTCACGTGTACTAAATTGTCTCTTTTGTCATGGTGATAACACTACGTTATACCCTTCTTCCAACGTTCTCCTTACCTTATTTTCCCTTCTTCTAACCTTATTCTTCCAAACTTCTTCTACCCTTATTCTACCCTTCTTCTAATCTTCCCCTTCCTTTCTTCTAACCTTATTCTTCCAAACTTCTTCTACCCTTATTCTACTCTTCTCCTATCCTTATTCTACCCTTCTTCTAA
>NW_007386384.1:0-3373 GCF_000475195.1 Diaphorina citri
TCTTCTTCTTCTTCTTCTTCTTCTTCTTCTTCTTCTTCTTCTTCTTCTTCTCCTTCTCCTTCTCCTTCTCCTTCTTCTCGGGGTCTACGTTTTTCGTCAGCCTCTCAATCAGCCCTAGACTGATCGCTTTGGGCTGAGGGAACTGGTGATACTGGTGTATCCAACTTGCTATCACTACGATGCTCTCAATAAATATTTTTTGAGTAATTAACTAGGTAGGTATCAGATTTCCAGGACTCCGCGACGCAGAGTGATGACTTTTTTTTGCATGCAACCTTTTCTTTACTATGTCCGAATTTAAGCGCCATGGAAGAACTCGCCAGTTCCTTCTACCTGATATTTAATAACATGTTTTTCCTCACATACAAGACTAGTACATACCTACCCAGTCTACCAAGTCGTGATTTGCCTGAGCTAATTATTTTGTTTTTTAGTTCCTATAGTGGTTATTTCATCCATTATGGCCGGTTTAATAGGAAAATAACTTTGGTTAGGGAACAACACCGCGCCCAACTTTTAGGTCATTTTTCAGGAAAGGCTGTTGCCTGTTATGGTAAGTGTTTTAGGCTGTTTTTCCCCCAAGAGGTTTGATAGAGGAAATTTTAACAACAGAGGTCTTTCGTCATGAAACCGAAGAGAAAAAGAGGCAAAAGCGTTCCGAGCACAAATATGGACCTCATATCGTAGTGGCAAACAGTGGGAGTGGGAATACTACGATGGTATTCCCTGGAATTAACCGGAATATAAACATGAGAATTTCTATGATAAATTTCTAGATTTTAACAAGTATGTACATATTAGATAATTACCTCTACTACCTATTATATGGGTACTACCTTCACTACACTGAGTAGTTCTAGTTAGTTAGGTACTTATACTGCACTCATCTTCCCAACACGTACCTAATAGCTAATAGTAGGTAGTATTAAGAATGGAGCAGTTGCAATTGGGTAAAAATTATAAATAAATGGTGGATTCCTGTGTAAAAAGTTGGAAAAATCCAAATCTGTGGTCAAAACTCCGAAAAAATAACTGTAAAAGGTCGAAAATTCAATTTTTATTTTCCGTTCTAATGAAAGAGTTCAAAGATGTGTGACGTCAGACTTTACGCAGTTGTTTTTTCGTCCGTTAGGTAGCGCCACTATGCAAGCGCGCTAGCGGAGGAGCAGAAAGAACTGCGCAGAAACGTATGCGCACAAACACATTAATGCGTTGCCTGCAAGGGAAGTTTGCTCGGGACATTTGATGTGACGTCATCTGTTGCCTGCGAAGGAGCTTTGCTCGGGACATTTGATGTGACGTCATTGCCTACGGGAGCGTATGCCGTGACGTCAAAGTTCACGATTTACCGGTATTTTTTTAATCGAACGTCATTGCCTACGGGAGCGTATGCCGTGACGTCAAAGTTCACGATTTACCGGTATTTTTTTAATCGATTTATCTCGGGATCTAGGAGTCGTAGAAGAAAAAGAAAAATTCCGTTGGTCCTCATTTTTCCTGCTCTATGACTTTGAAACATCACCCAAGTAAGCGCGACTGTCTATTCCTATTTATAGCTATACAGTACAGAGTGTTCGAAAAGTCTTGGAACCCCTGAATATTTTTTGAACGGTTAAAGATGAGAATCTGAAATTTGGGTTAGGCAGGGGGCCACAAAGTGAGTTCAAACTCGGTTTAAGTTTTAAACTCGGTTTAAGCAATCTGATTGGTTGGAATTCTTAAAAATCAACCAATCAGATTGTTTAATCCGAGAGTTAAGTTGAACCGAGTCGAAACTCGCTTTGTGGCCCCCTGCCTTAGTGTTCTATCGTTTGCAATCCTATTTTTTGAAGTAGTCGTAAAATTTCGGCCAGAGCCAGGGTTGGTCCCAGAGGGGCGATTTCAAAATCTTTCTTCTCATCCACCACTTGTTTCACCTCACAGTGGCGGTGGCTAGTGTTGGGTCTCCTGGTAGGGTGCTCCCCCGTCACCTCCCTCCTCCACCCCTCTTCCCCATGTCCCAGCGTGTTCAGCTACGACGGGGCAGGACCAGAAACTGACCGGTGGTATGGCGAGATTGTTGTCAACAGCGCGGAGTATCTGGTGGGGGTCCGCCTTAACATACAGCTGGACAGACAGTCACATTTGATGGTGGTAAGTTTTTTCTATGGCATTGGTTTATGTGCTTTATTTGAATTTGTGACAAAGGAAAATATACATTTACATTTGAATGGAAGAGATTGCCCTAGGCAATTTGAGTAAAAATTAAAATGTCGGGTTCCTACGTCTTTACGTAGGAATCCGACATTTTAGCTGTGAAAATCCAAATCTGAAAATCCAGTTGTGACAATCCAAATCTGAGGTCTAAACTCCGAAAAAGTAACTTTTATTTGTCGTTCTAATGAAAAAGTTCAGTCAGTTGTGACATCAGATTATAAGAAATTAGCAGAAACGCATGCGCACAAAGACTACCTCCAACGGAGCTTTGCTTGGGACAGTTAATGTAACGTCATCGAGAAGGCGTAGAAGAAAAAGAAAAATTCCCTAGTTCTTGATTTTTTCTGCTCTTTGACTTTAAAACCTCGCCTAAGTCAGCGCAACTGTTCTATTGATTTTTTTTTTTTTTTTTTTTTTTAAGAGGTTTGACAGAGGGAACTGGTAACTGCTATGGTCTTATCGTCCGAAATCGAACGAGAGGAAGGAGACAGGATACCCCAGCCGCTTCCGACGAACGAACATTATCCATCAGGATAAAATCCATCCGGGCGGGAATCGAACCCGCGGCTAGCGCTTACAAGGCAAGACGCACTTACCAACTAAGATAACTAGGGTGGCAGCTCTTGACTTTAAACCTCACCTAAGTCAGCGCAACTGCGGTCTACTGATTTTCAGTCATGGCAGGAGAATGACCACTTCGAAAACAAGGAGTTCACCATCCTCCAACCTGGAGCAGTTCTGGATCCCAGTCGACTATGACTACTCGGATAATGGTCCCGATTTTGAACGAATGGAGGCAGTCCCAAGGTGAACGACCATTTGGTTAACGGGAAACAGCATATGCCCAGCCGAAACTCCGAGTAAGGTACGCCCTTTATAAACAAGACACTTTAAGGATATGATAGAAAGACAAACAGCCCTAAAGGATGGGTTGGAGCCTTTCTTTCCCTCCTTTTTACGGTAGGCGTTAACACAAAGGAATGGTGTGCCCGGGCAAGGTATTGTGCCGTGCTTAGGAAGGGCACAAGCTTTAGCCGTGCGCACAGGTAAGAATTTATGTTTCAGCGTTTAAAGAATTCAAAATTCTCAAGATCAATTCTCGATATTTTTTAGTGGATCCGGCGAGATAATAATAATAACTAAGAATAAATAAATAAATAAACTGGAGGCTGTTTTC
>NW_007386384.1:6660-16120 GCF_000475195.1 Diaphorina citri
GTAATTCCTTATAACGCCTGAAAACTATTTGAGATGATGCACATGTGCAACATATCTCCGGATACTAAATCATTTGAGACCTGTAGTTAGGCCGTGGACCTCCAAGGACTTTAATCACCAAATCAAACCTGACTCCTATTCTTCTGTGGGATTTCCTGCTGCACTCTCTACCTCTATATATGTTATGTATCTCAATACACACTGCGGTCCAGATAAATAGTAGCCAGGGTAGAGAATTATGTAAATTTATACGGACAGGGGTCCAAACAAAGTCGGAAGGTACTTTACCACCAACACTGTTTGATTTTTTTTTTTTTTTTTATTATTATTTTTTAAATAGCTTTCGCATTACATTATTGATGCCGTCCAAAAAATAAATTAAATAAAAAATATTTTACATCCGTGCTTTTAATGCCCTGGGCTGGGGGGACTTTTCAAAAAGGGAAGATACCAGTCCTGAAATGTTCCTTCCTAAAGAAAAAGCGAAGGGCATCCGCTCGTAAAAAATTTTTGGTCGCTAAAACCATATGTCAGCCCAAAACAATCACTCCAGGGCTGATTGAGAAGCTGACGAAAACCGGCGATCCCATCAAAACACGGAAAAAGGCGAAGGAGAAGAAGCAGCAGCAAAGAAGACGACGACATCTGTGCTTTTAACCACTCGGTCAAATAATTTGTGGCACCCTGTAGACGAACATTAGCAGCGAGCTAAGGTATTATCATGTCGTATAATGATCATCCATAATCATAATCATGATCCAACCTAATCGAACTCTAGTCTTAGGACAGGACTGTCCAAAGTTAGATTCTTTGTCCATGGCGGGCATCGAACTCGGCACCTTCCGCAATTCAACGCTTCATTACTATCGAGGTGTGTCCAAACATAGTCGACCGGTTAATAAAAGTGCTTAATAATAATAATAGTGCTTTTTTATACTGCTCGAATAGGACTGAAAAGTCCCTTTACTCCAGCAGTAGGCTACTACTATTATTGTGGTCAAATTCTCAAATTATATTGAGGATAAAATTCCATACCTTGGCTGGGATTGAACCCACGCCCTCCTGTTTACCAGGCGAGCGCCTTGACCACTAGACCACCGAGGCAGGTTAACTGTCGAGGCGATGTGGACGGTTTAGTCGACATCGATCAATGGCCGCTCGGTTATGTGTTTACACACTTTTAGGATTAATTTTCGTCTTCTTTTTCTTTTGAAGAGGTTTGGTAGAGGGAACTGTAACAACTGAGGTCTTATCGTACCGAAATCGAAGATAGGCGGGACAGGATATGAGAAAGCCCGTCTTTCCGAAAACCTTATCCGTTCAGGATAAAATTCGCCCCGGGCGGTATTCGAAACCGCGATTTAGCGCTTACAAGGCAGACGCGCTACCAATCAGGCTAAGCTACAATAAAATAAACCTATCAACCAAAACCAGTGAAGAGTAAAGTTATTTTCATATTTATTAGATATTTAAAATGAACCTTCACAAAGTTAGGTACTGAGTCTACTATCAATAAGCTAGGTTTGTTTGATAGACTTCGTCACTGTATAATCGCAAGAGGTTTTTGGTTCTACCCTTCATTCGGCGACAATCGGCCTCCGATTTGACTCAATTTCCTTACGAAAGGGGGGCTGTCTATTGCGATTGTCTGGACCGTGACAATCCGCAAGTTGGCCAGTTCTGGAAGCTAATACCTTGCGGACAAGAAAACGAAGAATTTTTTCCTCCACTTCTCTGGAAGTCTAGAATACCCAATAGTGAAATACATCATAACTGTCGGTAGCCAACATACCTATTATATATGCTACCTAAATGTTCAAGATATACCGAACTTATACCTATAATATTACCTCTATGTTATCCAAGATACAAGATAGAAACCAATAGAACGATTATATCTAACCGGTTTGGAAATCTAAACAAACTATAATTCCTTCTGTACGTTGGATTGTTTTTTTTTTTTTACTTTTTTTAAATTTGTTTTTATTTATTTTTGTCATTATTCTGTCGTCAAAAGGTATTGCATTTTTTCTTCCTTTCTTTTTTGGCTGTGCTGTAAAGTTCAAAGTACAGACTCAAGAACTTTAGAACTTTTAGAATTTTTTCCCTGTAGCCCAGTTGATTCAGGTGTTTGATTGTATTTCTTGTGTAATGTATCGCTCAGTGATTCCATGTTCACATGTTTACTCCGTGCCAATGTTTTTGTTTTGCGATTCGTGGATTTAAATTTTCAGAGTGAATTTACTTTATTTTTGTTGTTTAAAATTTATTGGTAGGTAGTTTTTTTTTTTAATAAATTCTAAAAATAGATTTTATTTTACACTGAATTTTTGTTATCCACACTGGATTTAATTGGTGTTTTATAAGGTAAAGACGGATTAATTTTGATTCAAGTTTAGAGCTATTTTTTTATATAGTTATTATCATGTATTTTTTCTAATAATAAGACTAGACCACTGGACCTAGGTAGGTAGTAGGTAGCTACCTACTTTCCGAGAACTTGTGAATTTAAATTGACGTTCTTTGTGTAGGTAGGTAGATTATAAACCTTGATCTTACCTACATTGATGGAAATCAGTGTGTGGAAACAACATTTTTGCTAATATGTATGTACCTACCCATCTGTGTGTAGGTCTTGATAAGATGTTTCGCAGATAAATTGAAAAGTACGTAACCGATACAGTTTTAAATCAATTTTATTGAGTTGTTTTAAATTAAGTAATACTGCTTAAGTAGTGTTTGAAATTTCAATAACAGCTACCTAGGTAATAGCTTTAATTAATTGATTTAAATTTCAGTAACAGATAAAGTTTTAAATTAATTGGTGTCAGATACAGTTTGAAAATAATTCTTGTTTTAAATTTTACAACAACAGTTGCAGTTTTAAATTAATTATTATTTTGAATGTAGTAAAAGATACAGTTTTAAATCATTAATTGGTGTTTTAAATATTAATTGGTGTTTAAATTACCTTTTACTTCAAAATTAACACGGATGAAGTTTAGTTACTTTTTAAAGATAAGTTACTTTTTAAAAAGATAAGTTACTTTTTAAAAGCATCCAATAGTTAGGTAATTAGGTATTTTAAAAAGAGTAGGTAGGTATTTATATCTTCCTAATCATCTATTGATATAGTATCCCTACCTACAGAGCAATCTGACCATGTAATGATGTCATGAGTAGATAACTATTTCTTGGAACAATGGGAAACCTCCAAATCGCATAAGGAAGAATGCATATCAACTTTCTGGTAAGTAACAAACATCCGTTTTCCTTGTTTTTTCTTTTTTTTCTGCTTCTTCTTCTGCTTCTTCTTCTTCTTCTCCTTCTTCTCCCTCACCTTTTCCCGTGTTCAGGCGGGGTCTACGTCTTTCGTCAGCCTCTCAATCAGCCCTAGACTGATCGCTTTGGGTTTGGGCTGAGGGAACTGGTGATACTGGTGTATCCAACTTGCTATCACTACGATGCTCTCAATAAATATGTTTTGAGTAATTAACTAGGTAGGTATCAGATTTCCAGGACTCCGCGACGCAGAGCGATGACTTTTTTTTTGCATGCAACCTTTTCTTTACTATGTCCGAATTTAAGCGCCATGGAAGAACTCGCCAGTTCCTTCTACCTGATAATTAATAACATGTTTTTCCTCACATACAAGACTAGTACATACCTACCCAGTCTACCAAGTCTTGATTTGCCTGAGCTAATTATTTTGTTTTTTTAGTTGCTATTAGTTCCTATAGTGGTTATTTCATCCATTATGGCCGGTTTAATAGGAAAATAACTTTGGTTAGGGAACAACACCGCGCCCAACTTTTAGGTCATTTTTCAGGAAAGGCTGTTGCCTGTTATGGTAAGTGTTTTAGGCTGTTTTTCCCCCAAGAGGTTTGATAGAGGAAATTTTAACAACAGAGGTCTTTCGTCATGAAACCGAAGAGAAAAAGAGGCAAAAGCGTTCCGAGCACAAATATGGACCTCATATCGTAGTGGCAAACAGTGGGAGTGGGAATACTACGATGGTATTCCCTGGAATTAACCGGAATATAAACATGAGAATTTCTATGATAAATTTCTAGATTTTAACAAGTATGTACATATTAGATAATTACCTCTACTACCTATTATATGGGTACTACCTTCACTACACTGAGTAGTTCTAGTTAGTTAGGTACTTATACTGCACTCATCTTCCCAACACGTACCTAATAGCTAATAGTAGGTAGTATTAAGAATGGAGCAGTTGCAATTGGGTAAAAATTATAAATAAATGGTGGATTCCTGTGTAAAAAGTTGGAAAAATCCAAATCTGTGGTCAAAACTCCGAAAAAATAACTGTAAAAGGTCGAAAATTCAATTTTTATTTTCCGTTCTAATGAAAGAGTTCAAAGATGTGTGACGTCAGACTTTACGCAGTTGTTTTTTCGTCCGTTAGGTAGCGCCACTATGCAAGCGCGCTAGCGGAGGAGCAGAAAGAACTGCGCAGAAACGTATGCGCACAAACACATTCATGTGTTGCCTGCGAAGGAGCTTTGCTCGGGACATTTGATGTGACGTCATTGCCTACGGGAGCGTATGCCGTGACGTCAAAGTTCACGATTTACCGGTATTTTTTTAATCGATTTATCTCGGGATCTAGGAGTCGTAGAAGAAAAAGAAAAATTCCGTTGGTCCTCATTTTTCCTGCTCTATGACTTTGAAACATCACCCAAGTAAGCGCAACTGGTCTATTCCTATTTATAGCTATACAGTACAGAGTGTTCGAAAAGTCTTGGAACCCCTGAATATTTTTTGAACGGTTAAAGATGAGAATCTGAAATTTGGGTTAGGCAGGGGGCCACAAAGTGAGTTCAAACTCGGTTTAAGTTTTAAACTCGGTTTAAGCAATCTGATTGGTTGGAATTCTTAAAAATCAACCAATCAGATTGTTTAATCCGAGAGTTAAGTTGAACCGAGTCGAAACTCGCTTTGTGGCCCCCTGCCTTAGTGTTCTATCTTTTGCAATCTTATTTTTTTGAAGTAGTCGTCAAATTTCGGCCAGAGCCAGGGTCGGTCTCAGAGGGGCAATTTGAAAATCTTTCTTCTCATCCACCACTTGTTTCACCTCACAGTGGCGGTGGCTAGTGTTGGGTCTCCTGGTAGGGTGCTCCCCCGTCACCTCCCTCCTCCACCCCTCTTCCCCATGTCCCAGCGTGTTCAGCTACGACGGGGCCGGACCAGAAACTGACCGGTGGTATGGCGAGATTGTCGTCAACAGTGCGGAGTATCTGGTTGGGGTCCGCCTTAACATACAGCTGGACAGACAGTCACATTTGATGGTGGTAAGTTTTTTCTATGGCATTGGTTTATGTGCTCTATTTGAATTTGTGACAAAGGAAAATATACATTTACATTTGAATGGAAGAGATTGCCCTAGGCAATTTGAGTAAAAATGAAAATGTCGCGTTCCTACGTCTTTACGTAGGAATCCGACATTTTAGTTGTGAAAATCCAAATCTGAAAATCCAGTTGTGACAATCCAAATCTGAGGTCTAAAGTAGTCTAAACTCCGAAAAAGTAACTTTTATTTGTCGTTCTAATGGAAAAGTGCAGTCAGTTGTGACATCAGATTATAGGAAATGAGCAGAAACGGATGCGCACAAACACTACCTCCAACGGAGCTTTGCTTGGGACAGTTAATGTAACGTCATCGAGAAGTCGTAGAAGAAAAAGAAAAATCCCCTAGTTCTTGATTTTTTCTGCTCTTTGACTTAAAAAAAAGAGGTTTGACAGAGGGAACTGAGCGATGACTTTTTTTTTCGTTCCGAAATCGAAGAGAGAAGGAAGACGGGATAGGAGAAAGCCAGCCGTTCCGAGAAGGAACATTATCCGTTCAGGATAAAATCCGCCCCTGGCGAGAATCCAACCCACGGCCTAGCGTTTACAAGGCAGACGCACTACCCTCTAAGGCCTTAAGCTAACTAGGCTTGCACTCCGAAGGTCCTGGGTTCGATTTCCGGCGGTGTCGAAATTTTTCCGACTCTAGGTTTGGAGTTCCTGTCCAGGTTCCATTGCCCGACAGTGTAGATTAAGGTTCCAGAAATACAAAAATATTCGCCGTTCCAGGAGACTGGATTTCCTGCAGTTGTTTTTCACATTATTTTGCTATCATTTTTCCTACTTACAATTCCTCGTTGCCTTTTTTATGTCATTTTGTTTGCACTCAAAATATTGAAATGCGATGTTATTCTAAGACCTGATGGTAATGCATTGTCTTAGAACACACATTTGCATACAAATACAAAGCGTTTGATAAACGAGCAAAAGAAGATGAAGACGAAGAAAAAACACCCGAAGTTGCGAAGTTGTTGAAATTTTAAATATTAGACCTCATCCCTTTAAAGAGAATTAAGCTTTAAATGAACTGAACTGAACAAAATATTCCAATTGGGTACCTATAGGTTTTAGCTTATGTTACTCTCATATAAATTTGTTGATGTTACTAGCCGTAAAATTATAAACCTCACCGAATAGGGTTCCATTGTCTTCCGAGTATTATGTAGTTCTCATTGAATTTTGTCAAATTTAATAATAGGCATCTTTTTAACATATCTTTTTTTAACTCTGGTTTACCGGGCGCTTATTTTTTTAGGTTATCATCACAAAAATGAATTTTCCTTGTTTTTTCTTTTTATTATTCTTTTTTTTTTTTTTTTCACCTACTTTTTCACTTTCCTGTCTGTCTCCAGTTTATTCTTGCTGTATCGAATGTCTTCCCCCTACGTTTTCTTCTCTTCCTCCTCCTCCTTTTCCTATTATTCTTTTCTTCTTGGTTTTCTTTGCTGAAAAGAACAAAAAAATAAGCAACACAGCGAAAACTTATTCCTTATCAAAGATAATATCAAATGTACGTTTTTCCATCCTGAAAGGACGTCAACAAAAAGGAATAAAATACGATAGTAAAAAGAGTGAATGTAAGAGCAACGGAAAAAATACAGTAAAACAAACGTGAGTTTATAACTTTACGGCTACCAATGAAATTCTGGACTACCATGGACGTAACCAGAATGCTGTTGGTGGTAAACTATGGTTTTAATGGTGTTCGCAAACTATTCTGCCTCGTTTCTTCTACTTTTGCTTCTTTTCTGTGGGCTTCAAAAGCGGCTCGTAGACATACTTTAAGAATTTATAAGTGCTGGAGTAGGGGAATGATCTCTAATCGGAAATTTGACTTGACCTGCACTTGTTTTATAACGGTTAACCCATGGTATATCCTAAAATCGGAATACAATTCGAGAGTATATTTGAAAACAACTACGAATGACTCGGGCATTTTAGATATTTGGTGAGTTGGCTTATCCCAGAGGTAAACAGAACTGCTCAAATACATCAAGAGTAGACGGTGAAAACACGTCTAAATATATCGCTCCGTAGAAAAATTGTATAGAACCGAAAAGATTGAGACCAAATGGCCCGCGGAATAAAAAGAATCCAATAGAGTGTTTACTTAAAAGGAACAAAAAGAAGAAAAATAATAAGAAAAAAAAAAAAAAAAAGTGATGAAGAAAGTGAAAGGACAGACAGAGGCAAAATAAGAACACATACTTACAGGAAGTGTGAGGCAAAAGAAGAGAAAGAAGTAGGAGGTAAGAGGAAATAGTATTAGTAGTAAAGAAAAAAGAAACAGAGAACAAAAGAAACAACTGGTTCTGTTTTTATATTGGTTGTGTGGGGTTGTGGCTGTTCGTTGGCCGCTTTTTGAATAAGGAATCCAGGTTTCTATTATAGTTTACATGGCAAAAAGGTAGCCTCTTTCCGCTACGCTTTTTTTGAAAGGCAAAAATGATATGTTACCCACTATGAGGGACACTACACAATTGGAAACCACTCCAAAACCATCGTTTCGATCGAACTGATCGTCAGCAAGGAAGGAAGAAGAAGAGACAGAAGAAAAAGAAGAAGAAGAAGAAAAGAAGAAGAAGGAAGAAGAAGAAGAAGAGTAGAAGAAAAATAGGAAGAAGTTAAAGACAAAAAAAGGTAGAAGAGGAGGAGGAGAAGTCAAAAAAAGCCAGGTTAAGAACCTACAGCTTAAAAAGCAAAAAGCGTATAAAAATGTATCTTTCAGCTAAGGTCCCTTGTAAGGAAATGGGGTTTACGTTTACCGAGACTAATAGTGGGCCTTTGATCCATATCTACTTGTAAATAAAAATATTATATGCTCATATGCAAAGATATGTATTATCCGAAAACGATCGATTAAGTAATAGTCATGTTCTAAGGATAACATTATTCTTTTTTTCGCTATCTGGTATATAATCTGATTCTATAAATATATTATTGTCTATATTATATATGTGATATTGTTTTCTCTTATCTCTAATAATCGATCTTTATTTATTTGTTATGTATTTATGAATTCTATATTTATATAATATATATCCTATTCGTAATACTATCTCCTATCTATTATAATTTAATTAGTATCAGTACTTCTACTCTGAATTATATTTCCTATCGCTATTAAGACCGATCGATTAAGATAATAGTATCAAGTATTATATCATCTGATATATGTTGTTTTTTTTTTTCTGTTGTTTGTCTTATTATTTAATTTTCTTATCTTCTATACAAACGACTCTCTTCAGGAAAAGGAATTCTTTATCTCTTCTATATCTATTATCTATTATATGATCCCCTCTTCTCTTCTCTCCTTGTATTTTCGTATCTATTTATTCTATATCTCTATCTCTATCATCGTTATTCCCTACTCTATCATCGTTTCTTACGAAATATTTTTTATCTTATTTTGCTGTTATTATCTTTTTTATTATTTATTTCTACTATCTAGGACATATTATTCTTGATACAGTATTTAATCGATCGTTTACGTCATTCTATATCTATCTATTTTATGTCTTGATACACTCTTAATCTATTCTTCATCTATTCTAGGACATTATTTTGTTATTCTATCTACTTATACCCCCCCCCTTAACGATCGTTTTACGGATAGGACATATTTTTATCTTTCTTGATACTTTACTTAATCGATCGTTATTACAGGATAATACGATACTTCATGATATGGAGCATAATAATACTATTTTTTACAGAGTATATGGATCAAAGGAATCTTAGCCTTCGTAACCGTAAACCATTTTAACAAGGGACCCGTTTCAAGCTAAAGATACATTTATAACGCTTTTGCTTTTAACGCTGTAGGCTTTTAAGCCTGGCTTTTTTGACTCCTCCCCCCTCCTCTACTCTGTTTTAGTCTTACTTCTCCTATCTTTTCTTCTACCTTCTTCTCTTCTTCTTCCTTCTCTTCTTCTTCTTCTCTTCTTCTTCTTCTCTTCTCTTCCTTCTGCTGAAACGATCAAGTTGCGATCAAACGACTTGGTTTTGGAGTGGTTCAAGTATGTGATAGTAGCACTCATAGACTAACATATGCATTTACCTTTCAAAAAAAAAGCAAGCGGAAAGAAGG
>NW_007386384.1:21472-21925 GCF_000475195.1 Diaphorina citri
TTTTTTTGTTTTTTTTTTTTTTTTTTTTTTTTTTTTTTTTTTTTTTTTTTTTTAAGAGGTTTGACAGAGGGAACTTTAACTGCTATGGTCTTATCGTCCCGAAATCGAGGAGAGAAGGAAGACAGGATAGGAGAAAGCCAGCCGTTTCCGAGAACGAACATTATCCCATCAGGATAAAATCCGCCCCGGGCGGGAATCGAACCCGCGGCCTAGCGCTTACAAGGCAGACGCACTACCAACTAAGCTAACTAGGCTGGCAGCTCTTTGACTTTAAAACCTCGCCTAAGTCAGCGCAACTGTTCTATTGATTTTCAGTCATGGCTAGGAGAAGTGACCACTTCAAATAACAAGGAGTTCACCATCCTCAACCTGGAGCAAGTTCTGGATCCCAGTCGACCTATGACCACTCGGATAATGGTCCGATTTGAACCGAATGGAGGCAGTCCCAAAGTA
>NW_007386385.1:0-2615 GCF_000475195.1 Diaphorina citri
CCCTTATACCCACCACTCACACTCCCATCTGACAGACCCAATCAGACCGTCGCGGGTCGCGTTGGCATGTGTTGCGGAAAAAAACTTCTGACCTAAGCTGTCAGACCATCTGAGATACCTGCGTTTTCCGCCTCACACGTTCGGATGGTCTGACAGACCTGTCAAACGATCCAGCAAGAGTAGTCGGCAATTCCATCAATGTCAAATCAGAAGTCGAGTAGCTATTTGTATGATTTGCACAAGCTTTAGAAGTCTCTTTCCTTGAATTTTAACTTAATTTTTATTTATTTATCGATTTTTTTTTTTTTTTTAAGAGGTTTGACAGAGGGAACGGTAACTGCTAAGGTCTTATCGTCCCGAATCCCGAAATCGAAGAGAGAAGAAAGACAGGATAGGAGAAAGCCAGCCGTTCCGAGAACGAACATTATCCCACCAGGATAAAATCCGCCCCGGGCGGGAATCGAACCCGCGGCCTAGCGCTTACAAGGCAGACGCACTACCAACTAAGCTAACTAGGCTGGCTCACACAAGCTTTAGAAGTCACTTTCCTTGAATTTTAACTTAATTTTTATTTATTTATCGATTTATTTAGAGTTAAAAAAATATTTCCCCACCTTCCTCCCCCAGGTTTTCACAAACAGCACTCTGACTTCCAGCACGCTCAAATTCATTCCCACGAGATCTCACAACAAGCTTTAGAAGTCACTTTCCTTGAATTTTAACTTAATTTCTATTTATTTATCGATTTATTTAGAGTTAAAGAAATATTTCCCCACCTTCCTCCCCCAGGTTTTCACAAACAGCACTCTGACTTCCAGCACGCTCAAATTCATTCCCACGAGATCTCACAGTGGGAAAATGTTGACATGCAAGGGCTCGAACCCGCACATTCCATCCAGCAAACGAGAAGACTCCTGGCTGCTCAACGTTGTATGTAAGTATGGCGACATATACAGGGTGTCCCACAAGAAGATACTACCGAAATAAATAGGATGGTCCAGACATTTGAGAATAGGCAGAAGTTCGTATAAAATACCGGATGGACGTGCCCCGCCGCATCTCCTGATCAGGTCCGCAGAGACCGCAGACTACTTGGAATCTTTTCACAGTCCTCTGTTAAAGAACTCATGTGTTAAAACATTTTAAATTTCAACTCGAAACTAAAGATAAGGCATTGTCGGAGTGACACTGTACGGAAAAAGGCAGCATACTTTCACAAATCCAAACACTACACATACTGTCGGTCGCATACCTCAAGTATTTATAATTACAGCTTTCCCTAGCACAGGGAACAATGTCGGGTACGCCGCCAAGGTCTTTTAAAGAGGTTTGACAGAGAGAACTGTAACTGCCAAGGTCTTATCGTTCTTAAATCGAAGGAAGAAGAAAGACAGGATAGGAGAAAGCCACCCCGTCCGAGAACGAACATTATCCCATCAGGATAAAATCCGCCCCGGACGGGAATCGAACCCGCGGCCTAGCGCTTACAAGGCAGACGCACCTTCTTCGACCTTTTTACATTGTTTCATGTCTGAAAAGTTTTATTTGACTTGGGACTCTGTCGGATGGGGGGCGAATTTTTTCCTCGCTTGAAAATCTTGGCAACTCGCTAACTAGGCTGGCTCAACGCAGTTTAAACTCACTTTGTACCGTCCGGTCTATTTTATCAAATTCCAACTTGTCCATTAACCCTCTTTTGCTTCCCCACACAATTTCAGATCCAAGTGAAAGCGTACAACAGCACCAAGATCCTGGCCCAGATGTCGCTCAACGCTCAACATTGCAACTCATGGTGGTAGACATTGCCAAATAACTTTGGGAACACGTGGTGAACTTTGGGTTGTCGGTTGTCTACTTAACAATTAACGTATTTACCTCTTTGTAATTGAAATTAAATTAATTTAAAAGCTAAATCCGTGGCCTAGTGAGTATCATGAGATTCATGAGTCACATTAGGCTTGCATGCCAGTGGTCCCGGGCTCGATTCCCGGTGGGGACGAAGTTTTTTCGACTCTGTGCTTTTAAGAAGAAAGCTACGGTTTCATTGGATCATATATTCAGTCTTTCGATCAGAATATCAGATTTGACAGGTTGTATGCCTCAAAATGTTTGATCAAGGACAGCTTTTTTTTTCTAGGACTTTTTTCAAGATTTTTTTCTTTCGCTACAGAAAAATCATCTGGTGACATTTTGACATTCGGGCCTGATGGAATGCCGGTAATGCAAACTTTGGGAACGCAACATTTTGAATAAAGCACAAAAAATGTTGTCAAGTTGTTTTTTGACTAGAGCAACTCAGTTATCTTGACTAACAGCGTGTATTGCATAGCACAGGTGTGTCCAAACTTTACGTCCATGCTGTCCACAAACACGGGCCGCAGAGGCCACACTTTGAGATAAAAATAGATTCAAATTAAAGAATTAAGAAATCTGATTAACTAATATTATTTAAAAGTTTAAAATCAAACAAATTGCTGAATCCAGTCAATTTAGCTTTGATTTTTAAAAACTTTAACTCTTGGCCCAGTCAAAAAGGGAAAGGACATTTCCCTGAAAAATCAAACTTTGGCCACCACTGAGACACAATTTTGCTGAATACTTCGCTGTGAGTGTTC
>NW_007386386.1:0-2613 GCF_000475195.1 Diaphorina citri
TAAACCTGGCCAATATGTATCGAGAGTGTGATCCAGAAATCTATATTAATCTATTGGGTATTCTAGGTTCATTCATTTGGAAGAGGTTTAGCCCGGGGGCCTGATCAGCTGTTCTTGTATCTTGTAGTGTGAGGTTGGTCAGTATCGTATGGTTTTTTACAGTTGAGGCCCATATGCAAAGTCGTTCCTTAAAAAAGGTCCAATGATTTACGGACATCTCCTGAAAGTGCTTTGAAAAGTGCTTATTTTACTGATTGTTATTAAAATTGCTTTTTCTGATCGTTTCGTCAACACTGACCTACCGAGAAGGCAGAAGGTTCGAGATCGATTCTAGCGATCGGCGGAAAATTTAACACAGGTTGACGACATTTAACAAGATATGAAATAATACGAATTTGAGTTATTTGAGATATGCCTTGGACATAACTTCAGCCTCACTAAAATTTAATCAATCAATTACCTAAATAAATTTCAATTCTATCAATGGAGTTAGATTTTTAATTCAATCAAAACGAAATTCAAAGCTGTCACCGTATTAGGAATTGATCAAGTCAAGTGATATATGATGTGGAATGAAGTTTAGAAATGTGGATATGAGTACGAATTAAAATTAATTGTGTATTGTCAGGGGCGGGTCGTGAGATTTAAGCTATAAAATGCTGCGATAGAACCAACATTATGTCAGGAACACTATCCAGCACAGCTGCGGCATCGACAAAGAGCTGTTCGTTTAAATTTAACGTGCTATTAGGTACTGGCTATTGGATGGTTCAAAGTATGTATTTGTGAAAATATTAGTAGGTACAAACTTTCAAATCTGCCACAGATTTGCCGTAACACTGCCGTAGCTCTGATATTTGTACGCACCTCTGATACCTGAACATAAAGGCATGTTTATTTTAGCATATAAGTAGGGTAGAACCTCTCAATATTTCATATGGATGTTAAGAAAATGCCCTTAAAAGGTCTACAGATAACCTTGGCTATGGAAATAATTATTTTCTGAGTGTAGCTCCCCTGGTTTACATGGGACCACATGGCACTGATTCATAAAAAATAAATAAAATAGACATTGTCAATGTGTAAGTAAAAAGTAAGTTAAGAACGTGAAGACTTGTGAGGTATGCCTACTACACTGAAACACTTTTAGCATAAGACATACTTTTAGAATTTAGTACATTGCAGACAAATGCTTGAAACTTTACTACTGGCTGTACCTATTTATAGTTATAGGTTTAGCTGGTAATGGCTACTATTCAGATTCTTCAGAAGTCGATATACCTACTTAAATATCCTGGTAGATATTTAAGAAGTACCTAATCACTGTATAACTGTCAAGGTCTTCAGTGGCAGGAGTTTTACATCAAGCTACCCGTCTCGTTACATCAACCCAGCTTGAGTGGGGCCAAAATGGTCTCTATGGTCACCCATCCGGGTACTCACGAAAAATCTCAGATGACTCAGATCCAAACCTTAGAATTCCAATCTGGGATTCTAGGTTCAATTTTCGAAAATATAAAGTTTTCAGTGGCGAATCACGAAATAAGTAGGTAGATAGGTAATAATCTAGAGTGGAATATTGCTAAAATTTCTAAAGGTGGAATTTCTTCTCGAAATACATAGGTACTCGTAAAATGGAGGATGTTTTTCGGCAGAGCTAGGGGGGGGGGGAACTAAACGAAGATTCTCCAAAATACTTTCAATCATTTCAATAACATTCATGGAATTTGCAGACAAGTATGAACTACGCCAGGGAGGATCCTCACACATCTGACATTGCTCACAACATGTACTCCGCCTCTTACATAACAATCACTACCATAGGAATCAACACTGAGCTGCCTGTCCATATGACAAGGCGCAGAGCAGAAAAACCAGTTTCTTGTTGATTTGCACTTTGAATTTTTTTCTTCATGTCCATGATTTACGTGGCTTTAGATAGTAAGGTAAGCTTGTAGGTGTAGCGGGTTGGTCTCAATTTTGTTCTTTATAGTAGTTTATAGTTTTAAACAGTGGCATCTAATTCCTCCGATGACCATTTTTAGTGTACCTATGCAAGGGTTAACACAAAATCTACATTGTTGGTAATAACTAAGAACTAAAGGTGTACCTTAATAACAATAATTAACATTAAGGTACATTGTAATAATAACCATGGACTGTAATCTATATCTTAATGATAATTATTATCTTGGAGACTTTAGTTTAGAACTTTAGATTGTGTACGCAGCATGGAGCATGGGACAATTTTAATTACTGTTATTGTAAATTGTATGTGTTATAATCTCAGGCCTATGGTGTTTCTGCTCATACATTACAGATTACAGTATCTATGCCTAGCATACCTTCTGCCTAATCTGCGTGGGAGAAAATGGGGGTATTCAATCTTCAATCATAAATTCATAAAGGATAAAGAATGTCTTCACTTGACAAGATAATTACACTGAGGTATTCAAATAAATTAAAATGATAAGTACCAATAGGTAGGTTATAAGTACGAGGAGTTACCTATGAACATATTTTTGATAAATCTGACGTACCTACCTATATATGTACAAATTTGTAAAGTTCCTTTCAAGAATGCATGGCTGCGTCTACTGATGTAGTCAAGGT
>NW_007386387.1:0-2613 GCF_000475195.1 Diaphorina citri
TATCTTTAACTTTTTGCTACTGGTCATTCATTGGATTTTATTTTCCTCAATGTCTTCTCTCATAACTATAAATACTTGCCCGGAGAATCTTAGAGATACGTTGGTAACTCTATCCAACTACTGCACATCCCAAAGGTGCAGCTTGAAGGAACAAGGGAAGAACTAAGGACAAAGCTGAGGAAGGGAATGGAAGAGAATGCCCTAGGCCTAGCGCTTACAAGGCAGACGCACTACCAACTAAGCTCACTAGGCTGGCTTAATAGCTGCTTAAAGTGTGTCAGTCAACACATAGTCGTCGGTCGCCGATCGATGTTGATTGACGTCGATCTAGTGTTGACTATGTGTGGACACACCTTAAGGTCAGTATAACTGCTAACTGGCTTAATAACTGCTTAAAGTGTGTCAACACATGCATAGTCGTCGGTCGCCGATCGATGTTGATTGACGTCGATCTAGTGTTGACTATGTGTGGACACACCTTAAGGTCAGTATAACTGCTATTATCTATGATTGCTTGCCATGCAGAAGGTCCCGGGTTCGAATCCCACCATCGACAAGAATTTGTACTCGTTTTTCGATTGCAAATATTTCAACGGGTTACTTTCTGGTGTTCTCGTGTTGACCCAGCACCTAAATCGGAAAGTATGTGTCTTCTCTTCTCGCCCATCTGATGAGAGGCATACTACGGGATGGGCATGCTACGACACAGGCCACATACGTCTAATGTAGCAGTTGTTTCATTACTACGAAATAAAAACGGCGGTGGAACAATCATCTTTTAAAGTAAAAAAAAAAATCTTTAGTGATGGGGGTTTTGTTCTCCATTTGGAGACAAACTACCCGGCTTATGTACATCAACCTCACCCAGCCTCAGTGGGACGTGGGGAAAGCCAATACCACACGATTGTCCAAATGGTCACCCGTCCGAATACGTAAAAAAAAAATCTTTAGTGATGGGGGTTTTGTTCTCCATTTGGAGACAAACTACCCGGCTTATGTACATCAACCTCACCCAGCCTCAGTGGGACGTGGGGAAAGCCAATACCACACGATTGTCCAAATGGTCACCCGTCCGAATACCAACCACGCACAACGAACGCTTAACCTTAGTGGTCCATCGGGAAATGGTGTATTCAACGTGCTATCGCTGCTGACGTTGGCTCGACCAAGTCGGGATGTTTGGAATTTCAAATCAGCATTTCTTTGGAATTTCCCGAATTTCAAATCAGCATCTCTCTCTAGTAAGAATAGAATAGAATCGAATACTTCCAATTTCGAATCTGCATCTCTTTTGTTAGAATTGAGCATTGAACAGGTCAATTTTTACTTTCTATTATTTTCTGTCAGAATAAAAAAAGTGACACACATTTCATGATTTCTCGTTGTTAATATGGTAGGGGTTGCCTTTGGGTTGGGGGGACATTTGTGAGATCGGAAGTCCCCTTGTCATTCCGGACGTCTTTCGTCACTACCGTGTAAAGCCCACTTGATAATAGCCCGTCATATAGCACGCCCACCCCCGTCATATAGCACTCCCACCCCCGTCATAGCACGTCCACCCCCGTCATACTACCTTATAGCATGATTAGCATCCAGGTTTTACACAAGTTTGTTAATCCCTAATCATTCTGGAGCTGAGGCTTAACCGCAATGCATAATCTGTGCAGGCTCTTGTATTCCTTCTATAGCTTCTACTCATCCATAATCCTTTGACTTTTTTTTTTTACTTTCTATTACTACAGTATAGCGAGCTATACTAGTAATGAAAGTATTGCAATCGGTCCAAATTTTCAAAATCGGGATTATTAAACGGGAATGACCCGATTACATTACTTTCCTTCCTATAGGATAAGGAAAGTAAAAACAATTCAAGGCTCACTGATAGAATTCGAAAAGAACTATCACTAAAAAGGAGTCAAGAGAAATAGAAAGAGGAAGTAAAGAAGAAGAAGAGAACGAAAAAAACAGAAAATAAAGACGAGAACTATTGAGAAGAAGGATAAAAAAAAGGTGATAGTGATGACATCAAAAAGAAAAAACCAAAGACGACGTAATATAATGAAGAAAGCATAGAAAAAAAAAATTAGAAGCAAAAAAGAAAATGAAGATGAAGAAGAAGAAGAAGAAGGAAAAGAAGACCTGATTTCAAAAAAGTTGTTTTTAGTTATTGTACAGTTACGTTAACTTATCAAAGTTGGAACTTATTCAACTCTGCCATTCTGCGAACAAAACCATCTTGGAATCGACTAAACCTCACACACGTGGCCAGAAAAGAATAGCCGAAGACCTCCAGACACAAAAACTCACGTCAAAGTGTGAAAAACACCCCACTTCAAGCTATCAAACCATCCAACATTGTTGAAAGTGTGATGAGAAACCTCGTGGACAACATTGTATCACCCAATAATGTGATAGATATTGTAATATCACCCAATATCGCCCAAGCTGTCAAGCATCGTATAAACACAGTGGACGATGACAAACATGGTGGTACTATCAACAAAGATATGGACATTGACGACAATGTTCATATAGACAGCCATTCTTAACCTATGGTCCGTGGACCACTAGTGGTCCGCGAGAAGGTTTCAGGTGGTCCGCGAGAGGTGAGTA
>NW_007386388.1:0-2612 GCF_000475195.1 Diaphorina citri
ATCGAAGTTAAACAAGTTACCTCTTTTTTAAATGGACATACCTCGTATAGGTACCTACATAGTTACCTATTTTTTAAAAATGAGCTCACTTCCTATTCGTATTGTGCCACAAACGGCCAAATGCTGGTTTTCATGTCAAACGCCGGATGCAGTAGCTGTAAATAGGTATGTTCATAGAGTGCTTTCTAAATCTAGGATGAATTATGATAATATAATTGACGTAAATGCAGGCTGACAATGAGCTGCCTATAAATATTAATATTAATTAGTGGATAATATCTATTACAAGATCCTCTAAGTCTGTCTGGCGCACAAATAATGATAAATTGACTAAGTCAAACGCCGGATACAGTAGCTATAAATAGGTGTGTTCATAGAGTGCTTTCTAAATCTAGGATGAATTATGATAATATAATTGACGTAAATACAGGCTGACAATGAGCTACCTATAAATATTAATATTAATTAGTGGATAATATCTATTACAAGATCCTCTAAGTCTGTCTGGCGCACAAATAATGTCAAACGCCGGATACAGTAGCTATAAATAGGTATGTTCATAGAGTGCTTTCTAAATCTAGGATGAATTATGATAATATAATTGACGTAAATGCAGACTGACAATGAGCTACCTATAAATATTAATATTAATTAGTGGATAATATCTATTACAAGATCCTCTAAGTCTGTCTGGCGCACAAATAACAAAAGAGGTAAGTTGACACATACATAGGTCTAAAAAATAAAAAAAAAATGGGTGTCGCAATTTCACTAATTGCTGTTTCATCACTTTAGGCAATTTACAGCTTATTTATTTATTTAATAAATTTGCGGGGATATTCCCATTTTTATAGTTTGGACCTTAGAGGGTTTCCAGATTTTTCAGGCCAAAAAATTTCACCATTAATGCGGCCCTGTTTACGTATTACGTCCCTATATCTGAACATAAGTTGCATGATACCTAGTGAAATTGTACAGATGTGATAAAATCTACAATATCTACATGCTCATAGGTATTTTCTAATTTAAAAATTGTCACAAGGTTCTAATATTTATCTGTTTTTTCACTTTCATATATTATAATAATTTTCTAGTAATAATTATTTTCTATTATTGTTTTAGAATTTTCGTCTAATAATAATTCTATTATTGTTAAATTGACTATCGGTAGGAGGTTTTGGCTACAACCAAGCCTCATGCCACACTCTAGAGTCAGTACGAAGGTGGGCACATATCAGGTGCTTGGCAAAAATTATGTAAAATGGGCATGTAACTTGCAGTAATCCGTACAAGTAATTCATGTTTAACATAAATTTACATAAACTTAGCTCTGTTTGACATATACGAAGGTGGGCACATATCAGGTGCTTGGCAAAAATTATGTAAAATGGGCATGTAACGTGCAGTAATCCGTACAAGTAATTCATGTTTAACATAAATTTACATAAACTTAGCTCTGTTTGACATGGAATTCTTAACAAGTACTTCATGTACTTCATGTATTGGATGAAGAAGATGTATCATTTAAAGTTGTGAATAATTATAACACTTGGGTTGGGACACGTACCATGATGTTTATCTTGGACTGTTCATGTAAGTATTGGATGAAGAAGATGTATCATTTAAAGTTGTGAATAATTATAACACTTGGGTTGGGACACGTACCATGATGTTTATCTTGGACTAGTCAATACGAAGGTGGGCACATATCAGGTGCTTGGCAAAAACTATGTAAAATGGGCATGTAACTTGCAGTAATCCGTACAAGTAATTCATGTTTAACATAAATTTACATAAACTTAGCTCTGTTTAACATGGAATTCTTAACAAGTACTTCATGTACTTCAAGTATCTAACTTCATGGATGAAGAAGATGTATCATTTAAAGTTGTGAATAATTATAACACTTGGGTTGGGACACGTACCATGATGTTTATCTTGGACTGTCTATAGGTCAGAGATACTAATCTCGATCATAGCAATTCGAGGGCTCAAGAAGACAATCTTGAGAGGTGGATTAGAGGAGCTTTAGAAGAGGAAAAGAAGGGAGTAGCAGTAGCCAATTCAGAAAACATTTAGGAAAACGGGAACTTACAAAAATGTAAAAAAAAGTATAAATACCTACATAGATATTTGAATGGAGTACAGCCATTTAACAATGTTCACAACAAAATACCTACATAGTAATGAAAACATTTTAGATCCAACCCCTATTGGATGAAGAAGATGTATCATTTAAAGTTGTGAATAATTATAACACTTGGGTTGCGACACGTACCATGATGTTTATCTTGGACTGTCTATAGGTCAGAGATACTAATCTCGATCATAGCAATCCGAGGGCTCAAGAAGACATTCTTGAGAGGTGGATTAGAGGAGCTTTAAAAGAGGAAAAGAAGGGAGTAGCAGTAGCCAATTCAGAAAACATTTAGGAAAAAGGAAACTTACAAAAATGTAAAGAAAGTATAAATACCTACGTAGATATTTGAATGGAGAACAGCCATTTAACAATGTTCACAACAAAATACCTACATATAGTAATGAAAACATTTTAGATCCAACCCCTAGATCAATTAACAATTGTAAACGTCCCTGAAACCTGATTATAAAGT
>NW_007386389.1:0-2553 GCF_000475195.1 Diaphorina citri
GGGGACGTTGTCTGACTGGGGAACGTTAAACAGGGAGTAGACCAGCTTAGTCTGGCTGGGGAACTTTAAACAGGGAGTATACCAGCCTGAATTTCCCTCGCCAAAGAAATAGCAAAGGTTATGTCCACTCGTAAAATTTGTAGCCAAAACCAAATGTCAGAACAAAGCAATCACCCTAGTTAGGGCTGATTGAGGGGCTGACGAAAAAACGCCGATCCAGTCTGTACACGGGAAAAGAAGAACAGATTTATTATTCAGTTTTCCTTTTACAATGGATAATTTATTTCTGTTATTCCCCTAAGTGCATGATGTACTTTTCGGGAACATTAAATTGTTATCGTATTTCTTGTTTTATTCTTCAGGTGCCAGCCCATGTGAAGGATATGCTGCTGTACTATGTCAAGTTGGATATTCAGCACTATATGCCCGTAGCCAAGTAAGTGAGGATTAAAATGAATTTAATGATAATAGTGCTTATCTATTTATTTATTTATTTTATAAGTTTCCATTTATTAGTTTTTCAGTACAATTCTCTCAGTTAAATAAATAGGCAACAAATGGTATACCCATTTTCTGTTATCCCACTCAGTGCATGATGTACTTTTCGGGACCATTAAATTGTTATCGTATTTCTTGTTTTATTCTTCAGGTGCCGGCCCATGTGAAGGATATGCTGCTGTACTATGTCAAATTGGATATTCAGCACTATATGCCCGTAGCCAAGTAAGTGAGGATTAAAATGAATTTAATGATAATAGTGCTTATCTGCTCACATAGGACTGAAAAGTCCTTTCTCTTATTTCAGCAAAAGGCTACTGCTATTAAATTATTGTCAAATTCGCAAACAATGTTGATAAAATTCTATACCTCGGCTGGGATTCAACCTACGGTCTCCTGATTACCAGACGAGTGTCTACATCATCGAGGCAGATAAAATTTTCAATGAAAGATGAAACATTTTGGTTTCATTCTGGTTGTATAAAAACGGTACTATATCCTGTTTTCAGGAGTAAGGAAGAGGAGTCAAAGCTGAATCATCTAACAGTGTACGAGTTCTTGGATGAAGAGTACAGGGATATGGTAAGTAGACATTCTTAAGTAAAGGTGCGTTAAAAATTTTGCTACATTTAATCAAAACCAAAAAATTAAAAATTCAATAAAAACTTAAATCGACTAAATTATTCGAAATGGAAGTCACTGAATTATTATGATGGGATGTCCCAGATTCGAATACGCTTAACCCAACTTTTAGGGCTGTTTTTACTTTCCTTATCCTATAGGAAGGAAAGTAATGTAATCGGGTCAAATTTTCGATGGTCAGATTTTAGTGCCAAAACACGTCTTGAGGTCCCTAGAGCCTAAATCCAAAGTTTCAGCCATTGGTCCGTGTGTGTGTCTCTGTCTGTCTGTAAACAAAATATCTCGAGAACTTGAAATTTGGTATGTATCTTTCAAATGTGACAAGGATGCGACACGAAACTTTTGGTTAAGACCGGTGCAACGCTTGGCGGCATTTTACCGCTTTTTGGCGGTTTTCGGTGTAATTTAACAATATCTCGGGAACGGTATAAGCTAAAGACTTGAAATTTGGTATGTAGTTCACAGATGTGACAAGGATGCAACAAAAAACGTTTGGTTAAAATGGGTGCTGCGGTTGGCGGTATTTTGACCGCTTTTTGGCGGTTTTCAGCTATATCGACTAAATGATCAGAGATATTGTAATTGTTACAACAGAACACCCAAATAAGCACCATTCAATAGGATAAGGAAAGTCGTGTGATGTTCACTAATCCTCGAAGCGGGCTTTTTATGTATGGATGTCCAAAATAGTCATCCGTATAGATATCAACCACACTCAAGGTTTTTGAATAGATCAGTTGCGCTTGCTTGGGTGATGTTTCAAAGTCATAGAGCAGGAAAAATGAGGACCAACGGAATTTTTTTCTTCTACGACTTCTAGATACCGAGATAAATCCACTCCGAGGCTTAGGTGTAGGGGCAAACAGCCCTAAAGGATGGGTTAAGCTTATACGAAGTGTGTGTATCAAAACAAGTCAAAAACTGATTTCATTGAATAAAATGTTCTGTGTTCTCTTCCAGGTACTTAACTTCAGCAATGAAGAAGAAGAGGAAGATCAAGCTAAGGTCTCCAATATTAAACACCTCTCCGACCCTGCTAGCAATGATACTGATGATATAACTCTGGCCAATGATGAAGCTATGGAGTGTGATGATGAAACTAACAGTCTGATCTCTGAAGATCTTTCCTAGTAAGTGATTTAGCTTAAAAATGCCCTTATCCAGTCTAGTTAGCTTGGTTGGTAGCGCGTCTGCCGTGTAAGCGCTAGGTCGACGGTTCGATTCCCGCCCGGGGCGGATTTTATCCTGAACGGATAATGTTCGTTCTCGGGACGACTGGCTTTCTCCTATACTGTCTTCCTTCTCTCTTCGATTTCAGGACGATAAGAACTCAGCAGTTAGAGAGAGAGAGAGAGAGAGAGAGAGAGAGAGAGAGAGAGAGAGAGAGAGAGAGAGAGAGAGAGAGAGAGAGAG
>NW_007386390.1:0-2611 GCF_000475195.1 Diaphorina citri
ACTTCGCTCTAACGTAGTAGGAACCTCTCTCACCCTATTTACAGTTTGACCTATTTCATTTCTAAACAAAACAGATGACAATGTGTGGTAGGCGTGAGTGCAAAAACCTCTGTGCCCTTCGCCATTATACAGTGTTAGACCATATCCCTTTCCCTTATACCCTATAACCCTATAACAGCGATTTCCAACTAGCGGCCCACGGGCCACATTGGGCCGTGAAATACCAGCCAATGCAGCAAGCGGCCCATATACACATGGAAGTTGGAAATCCCAGTGTTAGCTCTAGGGAACACTGTGGAGTCAGCTGGTTACTAGCGCTCTGGAAATTTGACTACAGAGGTTTTCAGCAAAAGACAAAAGTCCTCTTATGTAGTAGTCCTCTTATGGAGGAGAAATTCAGACTCTTCCCTAAACTTCAGAAATGAAATTTTCCGACACACCTACCTAATACCCATCTAACTAACGACCCATCTCTGTATCCCATACCCATTAATTGAATGCATGAGTAATCACAAGCTAGTTTGAATTTCATGTGACCCCTACTATGTACATACATAGGTACATAGTGAGGTAGGGTGAGTGTAGCACCTATGGTCAGGTTAAGGATTTTTTGCATGTTGAAAAAATCGTACCTGCTAGACCGTTATAGCTACAGAGTTCAGATGGCTACCCTACATCCTTCATTTAGTTGTTGTAATTGGACGATTTGTGTGTTTACCTAATATCCTTTCCTCCTCCTTCAATCTTCATGAGAATAATTTATCAGGGACCCTGCTTTGTAATGGTCAAAAGTTTTCAGATCAAAATATCAGGGACAATACTTTCCAAGCGTGAATAAATTTATTAAAACGTTTGTTTTATACTTACTTACTGCCGGGTTCTGGCAGGTCGCGAGGGCCGAAGACTTCCATGAACCAGCTTTCTCCAGAGCTCTCGATTATGGGCGAATTCGATCCAGCTCTCTGCGGTTCCTCTTGGCTTTCTGATGTTGAACCATTTGGTTGATAGGTAAATGCTAGTAGGTTTTTGGAGACAGTTTATAGCTTGAATGTACCCCAACTTTTCGGCCACCGTGTATCACCAACACCGGACTTGGTTTGGCCATAAATCGTCCTCAGTAGGAGTACCCCGTGCTGCAATTTAAAAAGTACCTTCAAATACTTAGGTAAATATACTTGGAGCAAATAAATGAGTTATTTGCTTTCAGACTGAAATCCGCTTCCTCTACCTCCTCTCTCTCTCTCCCCTTCTATCTGTGTCTCTCTTTCTCTCTCAGATTTCAAGGGCAAGGAAAAGAAGAAGGGGAAGAAGAAAGGTATGGAGGATTCGGAAATTAATGAGGATGAGAGGAAGAAGAAGAATGAGGAGAAATAGGAAGAGAAAGAAGGAGAAGTGATAGAGAAGGAAAATAAAACAGTGATGGAAGAGGGATGAAAGAGGAGATGTATAAGAAAGAGGAGGTGTAGGAAAGAGAAAATAAGGAAGAAAACAGGGGAAAAGGAGGTAGTAGAGAACTCCTTCGGAACTCATTATAGTTATAAGGCAAGAAGAGTAAAAATAGCTAAAAATGATGATAGGGGTACCTAACGGAGATTGCTTTCGGAGAAAATAGAGAGTCTAGAAAAAAAGAGGAAGTAAAGGAATCAAAACCAGCGAATAATGATAATGAAGAAAGAAAATAGAATGAAGAAAAGAAAGTAAAACGGAGATCATTTGGAGAAAATGGAGCGAAATAAATAAATAAAATGCACTCTAAATATAAAAAAGAAAAAAAATTGAGAGGATGGAGACAAAAAGGGGAAGGACGAGAAGGAGAAGAAAAGATTGTTCGAGAGAATGAAGCAAATAAATAAATAATAAATATGAAAAAGAAGAAGAAAAAGAAGATGAAGAAGAAAAAGAAGAAGGATGGGTGGGTGGGAAAGAGGAGGGAGGAAAAAGAACAAGAATAGGAAGGAGAAGAATAACAAGAAAAGAAGGGGAGAAGAAAAAGATGAAGAAGGAGCAAGACGGGAGTAAGAACAAGAAGGAAAAGGGAAATTGAAATTGAAAAAAAAGGAGGAGAAGAAGAAGAAGGAGAAGGAGAAGAAGAAGAAGGAGGAGGAGGAGGAGGAGGAGGAAAAGAAGGAAGAGGAAACGAAAACCTCACAATATGCACACAAATTGGAGGAGAGGTAAAAACTCTAACGTTGTGAGGGTGGTGATTGTGCATTTGAGAAAACATTCACAAATGTTTGTGTTAGGTTCGTTTCAAAATTCACAGATCCTTCAACTCCTTCCTTTTTTTGACATTTTTTAATGGCAACTTTCAAAAGCCATTACTGCTAAATATGCTCTCTCTCTCTCTCTCTCTCTTATCCCAGTTTTTTCTCTCTCTCTCCTTCTAGCTAGTCTCAATCCCTGTGAATTGCTGGAGAAATAAAGGCAGATGGAGAAAAAGCCTTTTCAGTCGAATGAATTTGATGGCACTTTTGAAATCTGAGAGAGAAAGAGACACAGATAGAAGGGGAGAGAGAGAGAGGAGGTAGAGGAAGCGGATTTCAGTCTGAAAGCAAATAACTCATTTATTTGCTCCAAGTATATTTACCTAAGTATTTGAAGGTACTTTTTA
>NW_007386391.1:0-2609 GCF_000475195.1 Diaphorina citri
TTGGCGGGGTCTTTTTTATGCCACGAAGTGGTATTTTTTGGGGGGATCTCATAACTTTTTGCAGAAACTTAGCATAATGTGACGTATGAGCGTAGCGCAACAAAGTGCAAAATTAATAGGCATAGTAACATCATTTGGTAAGTTTTGGTGAGTTTGGGTTATTTCTGAGTGAAAAACACCATAGTAATATATTCGGGTAAGTTTTAGTAAGTTCGTCGGGTCGTTTCCAACTGAAAAAATACCATAGTAACATCATTGTGTAAGTTTTAGTAAGTTCGGGTCATTGATTAGTTAGGAAATGATGTTTGCTGCATAGCTACCACATTCTTACAGTGTGACATTTGGTTGAAGTGCTTTAAACAGCTCTGGAAACTACATGTAGTCCTTGGATCAGTATTGGTTGACTTCTAGATAAAAAAAATTGGAGAAATATTCAAGTACAAGAGACAAATACCACCAAACTATTGCCAATTAAAGCACTGAACATAAAAAAAGGGACCATCTCTTCAGTATTTTAACATCTTGACAATTTCAATGATTGTTGTTATAGGAGAAAGTGTTTGACTGCTATGGTCATATCAGGCTTTTATGTCTCACCCTTTCACTTGGATTAGATTAGCTCCTCAGTAGGCCTTATCAAGCTGAGTACCTCAAAAGAACCAGCAGCTTATATTATCCCTGATGTCATGTGTGCAGATACCAACCATGTTCAATAGTGCTTAACTTCAGAGGCCTTATAAACCTGAGTACCTCAAAAGAACCAGCAGCTTATATTATCCCTGATGTCATGTGTGCAGATACCAACCATGTTCAATAGTGCTTAACTTCAGTGATTTGGTAGGGCTTATAAAACAACAAGTAAATAAAACATTGTTAATTTATTTGGTTAGACAACAGAACTGATCTTACTTTTGAATAAAAAGTTCAAGTCATTAACAATTTATTTTCTTGTTTTTTCCCAGATGACTTCAAACCAGCAAGTATGGACCCAAACGAAGTGGCCAAACTGGATGTCGGAGAATCCAACCAGGTGACAGTGACTGTGCCGCATGGATCCCGAGAAACCGTATTCAAGGGGTCACACAAACCTTACCAGAAAGAGTGTGTGCTCATCATTGACAATGTAACGGGGGAGATTACTCTGGAGAAACTTAGCAATAATATTCAGCTGAAGAAAACCCGAACTGCCCCGACTAACAAGACAGACACGAGCCATGTCATGCCATCCGCTATACCTCTGTCCAGGTGAGATCATTGACATAATGCAAGACATTGGACTTCTGTCTTATGCTCAGAATTTTTCAATAGAACCTATTCTTGATATCATTAAAATAGAGAGAAGTACTTGGTCAAATAAGTGTGGTACTTATGAACCTGGTAGCCTGGTACCTACCTATTTCAAGAAATCCTGTACATTACAAATAGTTATAATTGTCTAATAAGTATTGTTAAGAATATTGACTGTGTGCAGGGGTGTTATATCTAAGAACAAGGGTCTAAATAATAGAAGATAGAAAACATAATATCCCTTATCAGCTTTGAATTTCTCCTCTGTAATGTAAACTGTATATCCATATCTGAATTACTTAATTCATGAATTGCTGACCAAGTGGATATGCACTCAACTTGTATGGATTATCAAGGTGCTTGTTCAAATAAGATCAGTATAACATGTGATTAGTTAGAGTAGGTTAGTAGGCATCTTATATTATAAGAACAAGATCCATTCACTCATTCACATTTCATAGTTCACACACTGATCGCTCTACCTCGAGAACCACAACACCTAGAAAGCTGAAATTTGGTAGGAATATTCCTTTTATGGTCTAGGTGTGCAATAAGAAAGGATTTTGCGAAAATCTAAACCGATCCTGAGATATGATCAATTTTTGATCGCTAAAATAACCATAAGAAATACACAGAGTGCAGAGACTGAGGGAGAGAAAACTTTTCCTCGCTCGCCTAATATTGAGTTTCGTTTATGTTTTTAGTTTGATAAAAATACAAGTTCGGCCATGCCTTTTCCACAAGCTTGGCCATGCCTCGGGATGAACTAGCGGGATTCCGGAGCGAAGCGACGGAATTCAGCTAGTAAATCTTATATTATAAGAACGAGAACTCATTCACATTTCACACACTGATCGCTCTATCTCCAGAACCACAACACCTAGAAAGCTGAAATTTGATAGGAATATTCCTTTTATGGTCTAGGTGTGCAACAAGAAAGGATTTTGCGAAAATCTAAACCGATCCTGAGATATGACCAATTTTTGATCGCTAAAATCACCATAAGAAATACACAGAGTGCAGAGACTGCGGGAGAGAAAACTTTTCCTCGCTCGCCTAATATTGAGTTTCGTTTATGTTTTTAGTTTGATAAATACAAGTGCGGCCATGCCTTTTCCACAAGTTTGGCCATGCCTCAAGTTCGGCCATGCCTTAATATTTCAACAAATCTATTTCTGCTACTCTTCTGTAGAGCCAGCTCCTAATTGGGACATAGGTATTATGTCTTATTACCCAACTCATGAGGGACATACTATGGGATGGATGTGCTATGACACGGGGACATACTATGGGATGGATGTGCTATGACACGGAACAGCTAA
>NW_007386392.1:0-2608 GCF_000475195.1 Diaphorina citri
AATGGCAGGTATCACGTGTTACACTGGAGCCAATATTATCACCAAGGCCCGGGAAATTATAGAACAGGCAAGTAAGAAGAGAAGGTTTCTTCGAAGATGAATATTTTTCATGTTACAGTTTTGACCATTGTTCTATTCATTTCGCCTTTCGAGGGAAATAATTAAAAATGTACTAAGTGCTCTAAATATAAAGTTGCCACACAACACAGCATAAAATTAGTCTTTCGATATTTTTCTTCCTTTTATGTATGTTCTTCCTTGATTTATCACTCTTTAAATATAAATTTGATAGATCAATATATCATTCTTTTAATATCATCCTATTGTATTCTATGATGCAGGTAGGAAGACCCCTGGAACTAGACACAGACGGGATCTGGTGTGTGCTGCCCGCTTCATTCCCGGAGAACTACACGGTCAAATCCACTCATCCTAAGAAATCCCAGGTTACCATCTCCTATCCCAATGCCGTGCTCAACTCTATGGTTAAGGTAAGATTCCCAGAATACATGTAGAATAGAGAGTGGGGTTGAGGTAATTTTGAGACGATTGCAATTTTCAGACACCAACTTTAATAGTCTCAAATGAAATGCTCTAATGAAGTACAGTTTTTATGAAAGCTCAGTTTTTTTTTTTTTTTTTTTTTTTTTTTTTTTCAAGGGTATCACCATCTCCTATCCTAATGCCGTACTCAACTCTATGGTCAAGGTAAGATTCCCAGAATACATGTAGAATATAGAGTGGGGTTGAGGTAATTTTGAGACGATTGCAATTTTCAGACACCAACTTTAACAGTCTCAAATGGCATGCTCTAATGAAGTACAGTTTTTATGAAAGCTCAGTTTTTTTACTAACAGTATAGCGGAGCTATACTAGTAATTTTCCAAGGGTATATTGAAATACCCGGTCTTACCACAGAGATTTTTCAGTTAATCCAGAGTTTAAGAAATACTGGCCTGTGTATGTCAAATGGGTGGCGTCAAAGAAAACCCTTGACACTATGGTAACTCTCAGTGGTTATGGTAAGATCGGTCATTAAGTCATTATAATGTGTGAGAGAGGACAAAAGAGACTGAGTAACTGATTATTGGTATATTCCAGCAACACTTCTCCAACGACCAATACCACACGCTGGTAGATCCAGCCACGCTCAAATACGAGAAACACTCGGAGAACTCCATCTTCTTCGAAGTGGATGGTCCCTATCTGGCCATGGTGTTACCCGCCGCCAAAGAAGAAGGCAAGAAACTGAAGAAACGATACGCTGTGTTCAACTTCGATAACAGTTTGGCCGAACTGAAAGGGTGAGTGTTTTTTTATGACTCCTAGATGACTAATTGGGCCCAGGGCTAATTCCAACAATAAACAGAAAGGGCGAGTCTTTTTTGTAACTCCTAGGGGCCGTTCACAGACTAACCGGCTAATAAAATTCCAAACTGGCCCCCTCTTTGAAACATTTTTTTTTACAAGCAAAGCGCCTACACTGGAAGCGCTAGGTTCCAGCCCGGTGTAAACCTAATTCTAAACAGATGAGGTTCGTTCCCGGAACTGCTGGCTTTCTCCTCCTTCTCTCCTTCATTTCGGGATGGTAAGACCTTTTTTGTTACAGTTCCCTCTATCGAACAAAAATCCATGTCCAAGAATTTTCAGATGGAAAATAAATTCTGTGAGAGTACACCGGACCCCACCTCTCCAATTCATGTTGTTTTTATTGATATGAAAAGCCCATTCATTCAACGAAGATTACAATAATTAAGTTTCAAGAGATGAAATATTAAAGCTAAACTGAAATCCATTTCTTCATACCATTTCCACATCATCATCAAACATCATCATAACACAACATTTTCATCAACAGGTAATTTTCTACAGCGGACACAACGCAGTCTTCTAGACTCTCCATGGCAGATCCTTCAGCTAGCTGAAACCTCAGAGCCGGGAACCCTAAGGTGTTGGGTCCTGGTTGGGTCCGAGCTTCACAATGTGAGGGTCGTGGTTCCTAAAGTATTCTATGTGAATCACATTACCCCCCGACCTGCTGCAGATGATACCTCTCTTTATACCAAGTGTGTTAAGGTAGGTATTGGTCACTTTCTATTACCCTCTGCATGTTGGTTTCTTGATTGATAGAAGAAAGTTTAACTTCATTGTAAGGTTTTCGATTGATTGAAGGGGGTTTAATTTTACTCTATAATACGTTTAATTATGTAACATTTTGGTTTCAGGTGTTACCCCGAGCTAGGCCACCACTTCATCTGTACCAGTTTACCGTATCCGAATCTCTGTACAAGCAGCATAGTCAGGCTTTACTAGCTGATCTAGCTAGTCCTGATGTAGAAGGTAAACAAAATAATTCAGTACTTTTCTAGTACAAATCTAGTTCATTTCAGTACATTTATTGTACATTTTGAGTACTTTGTTCTTGTAAGTTTTGTACCTAGTAAGTTTTTGGGTTCCTTGAGCATTTACTCTTGTCTTGATAGCATAGTGGTTTTGACACTCGTTTAACAAACGGGAGGGTGAGGGTGCGAATCCCAACCGTGGCATGGAATTTTCAAATTTGTTAACCAATTTTTTTTTCTATTTTTTTTTTTTTTTTTTTTTTTTT
>NW_007386393.1:0-2607 GCF_000475195.1 Diaphorina citri
TATGACAAACATGCGAGCCATTTCGAACCCAAGTAGGTACCTAGGTTATGGTACCGAGGTGTGGACAAAAAACGTCCTGGATTTGTAATTTTGTATTGTAAGTACCTATATAGAGTATATAGGATTACACATTCAAAGCCAACTTTTCAGTGAAGTCCAAGTGTCCAAGTAATTTAGAGTGCCCTCAAGTGCATAACTTCAAAGGGATTTTACACCCAGGTGATTAAATAGGTGTAATTTTGTACTCGTAAATACCTAATACTTATTACTACTTACTACGAATCAATTAAAATCATTCACCAGATATTGGAACTATTAGGTTATAGCTATACATGGGCCTAATAGCTGTGCAGGTATCGGCTAAACTTTAACTCCTAAAATGAACTTCTGGTGAAGTGTGCTACCAGGATTCCTGAATGTTGTATCGAAAACACGTGTTATTCTATCTAAATAGATCGCAGAGATAATTGGCTGTTCTCTCTGTCTTCCTTCTCTCTCCTTTTTCATCTGCAAAGCTAATACTACCTATACTGGAGAGAGAGAGGAGGGGATACAGGATGTAACTGATTAGACTGAATAGTAGAATATACGGTACCTACTACCTAAATATGTACTTTACACAGAGTGTATCCAAGATCCAAAGCCTCATGGTCACACTAGCCCGGCATACAGGAGACCCAGGTTCGATTCTCGGACTTTCCAGCTTTTAGACGGAAAGAGAGGAAGGGGAATAGAAGAAGAGGGAAACAGAGAGGTAAATTTAGAGAAGGAGGGAGAGAAAGTGTGTGTGAGAGGAAAAGAAAAAGAGAGAATAGGAGTAGAGAGATACATTTAGACTTTAGAGGGAAAGAGAGGAAAATAGGTAGGTATAGATTAATAAGAAGGAGGAAGAGAGATAAATAAAATTCAGAGGGACAGAGATAAAAGGAATTAGAAAGAGGGAGAAAGATTAATTTAGACAGAGACAGCCCTAATGCGATTAGTCAAATCTTTTTATGAATGTACCCAATATGTTTATCTCTCCCATTAGCACGAGAGAGAGAGAGAGAGAGAGAGAGAGAGAGAGAGAGAGAGTCTGGTTGCTATGTAATGATAAGGATGTTGGGCTGAAACCGTTGTCATGGTAACGGGGGAGTTTTGGTTTGAAAGGTAGAAGAAGGAGAGGAAGAGGAATAAGGAGGGGGAAGAAAGAAAGAGAGAGAGGGAAAAGAAGGAGAGGAGGAGGTAGATGGAGGAGAAAGAGAAAGAAGAAGAGAAGTAGGAGGAAAAGGAGAGAGGGAGTAGAAGGAAGGAGAGGGAGGAGGAGAAGGATAAGGTACTTAATGCAAAATTAGGCGTCTCCACAAGTCCATGAGAAATGAACTAAAATTGTCTAACACATACATAGGCTGTATATAAAACCTGTCTCGGTGGTGTAGTGGTCAAGGCGCTCGCCTGGTAAACAGGAGGGCGTGGGTTCAATCCCAGCCGAGGTATGGAATACCTACCTCGGTGGTGTAGTGGTCAAGGCGCTACCTACCTCGGTGGTGTAGTGGTCAAGGCGCTACCTACCTCGGTGGTGTAGTGGTCAAGGCGCTACCTACCTCGGTGGTGTAGTGGTCAAGGCGCTACCTACCTCGGTGGTGTAGTGGTCAAGGCGCTACCTACCTCGGTGGTGTAGTGCACTATTATTATTATTATTATTATAAAAGGCGCATTTGTAAACATTGGTCGTACCTAGGTAGGTTAATTTATTAAAACTGAGTAGGTACCTAAATTTAACCATTTTTTTCTCGTATAGGTACGTTTTATTACCTACTATATTGACTATTGCTTTATATTACCGACTAAATTAATATTTACTACTGAATTTGTGGATGTCTCATCTCATCTCACCCGTTATTTACATAGGTCAATAGGTATCTCTTTCAGGTAAAATCATTACCAAATTTATTGCTAAAATAAAAGAAAAGTGTATCTATTCGAAGTGTAGGTATTTAATTTCACGTTTTAGTACCTACTATATTGACTATTGCTTTATATTACCGGCAAAATTAATATTTACTACTGGATTTGTGGATGTCTCAACTGATCTCACCCGTTATTTACATAGGTCACTAGGTATCTCTTTCAGGTAAAATCATTACCAAATTTATTGCTAAAATAAAAGAAAAGTGTATCTATTCGAAGTGTAGGTATTTAATTTTGCTGTTTTTCAGGTGAGAAAAAAAAATCTAGGGAGGAATAAAGTTCTAAAAAATCCAGTACATTTCAGTACATCCGAACCCCCTCCCAGTTGGAGGGCGAAAGTTTTCTGTTTCGCAATTTCCTCACCAAGTGGAAATTTCTGAAATTTTGAAATAAGGGAGAAAGAGATAGAGAAAAAATTGTCTTTATTTTCTTCCTATAAAAGGAGTGAAGGAGGCAGAAAGAGAGAAAACTGGGGAGGGAGAATGAGAGAAAAAGAGAAAGAAAGAGAGAATATTCATAGAGGGGAGAAAGAGAAAAAATTGTCTCTCATTTCTTCTTAATGAAAGGAGTGAAGGAAAGAAAGAGAAAGAGGGAGGGAGAGTTAATTTTCTTGCTAATTTAATTCAAGTAATTTCTATGATTTCTTATAAAAAAAAA
>NW_007386394.1:0-2606 GCF_000475195.1 Diaphorina citri
TTTCACTTTAGATAACAAAAGTTATGCTCGCTCTTCGGGACGGATTTTGTACGCGAGGCAGCACAAAAAATAAAATTAAATTAAACAATTTTTTGTGGAATATTAACTTTCTTGTAATTTCACCGAAAGCTATTTTTCTGAATGTACCTACGATCTCCGACTTTTATTATTAGGTACCTACCTATGTATTATTATTTTTTTTATTTATTCCGACACTTTTGCGTGAGGTTTTTTTATGCTCTCTGCGGCAACACTGCTTTTACCATTGAGAAGTTAGCTCCTTTCGAGTTTTTCAGGGGTTCCTAACGTTAACTCCGCCCTTGAACAGTGGCTCTCCTAGCGGTCAAATCTAGAACTTCGGCATTAAAAAAGAAAAAAACAAATGGATGCAAATGCAACTTGAACTTTTGGAAAAGTGGATTTTGATTTTCCTTTTGAAGTTGAACTTTGAGAGAGAGAGAGAGAGAGAGAGAGAGAGAGAGAGAGAAGCGTTTTCCGTCTCTTACGTTTGCCTGACAGTCCTTACATGAAACATATCAGCATTCGGATTAGTGCTGGAGTTTGAATCTCTGTGAAAACATTCAATAAGTCAAAAAACACCAGCGCTACTGCACTACTAAACACTCCGAACACGGCTGAGTGAACAACAGGAGGAACTCAGAAAAGGGGTCCGGGGCCAGACGAACCAATCGAGGCCAAAATTTAAAAACTCATGACAACGGGCAACTGTAATACCGCAGCCCTAGTATTACACACCACCACAGCCACTGGTTCAAACACTCCGACCACGGAAAGTAAACACGGCTGAGTGAACAACAGGAGGAACTCAGAAAAGGGGTCCGGGGCCAGACGGAGGCTCCAAAAGCCCAATCGAGGCCAAAATTTAAAAACTCATGACAACGGGCAACTGTAATACCGCAGCCCTAGTATTACACACCACCACAGCCACTGGTTAATACAAACAGAATGCTACATTAGAACAAGCTTCCCCTTGAAATCTGCTGCATATTTTGAATTAAGGTCAACAACCCAAGCAAGGGACTCGAAATCTCGAATTAAAAAAACACGAACCGTATTCACTCTCATGACGTGTTCTGATCAATGTGGAATTAATTCTATTCTCTCTCTATAAAAAAATAGAGTAGAACCTCGATTATTTCGACTAATTGAGACCGGGGGTAGTTGAAATTATCACTTTCTATGATCTTTTCCTCTGATAGGATAGGATATTTGAAAGATAGAAAAAAACAATAGATTTTGGAGTTGAAATAATGGAGAGTTGAAATATTGGAAGTTAGAATAATCGAGGTTCTACTATAATTATATTATCTCTCTCTATAAAAAATAATACCTCCGCTCCGAAGCTGGATATCACGTGAGGCTTGCACTCCGGAGGTCCCGGGTTCGAGTCCGGACAGAGACCAAGTTTTTTTCGGCTCAGTGCTTGGAATATACGGTGTGCACTCAGCCTCGGAAGAATACTAGCTACTTTAATCGAGTAGCGACCGGTGGCGACATTACCAGAGAAGAGAATTGAGTGTACACAAAAAGCCCACTCCGAGGCTTGAGTGTAGGGGCAAACAGCCCTATAGGTCGGGTTAAGCTTCTACGATTCTGCGAAAGAGAATTGATAAAAATAGGAATGTTGTGTGGCTCTTAGAAATGTTATGACTTATGATACCCACAAAAATGTGAAGAGGCTCTCAGCTTCACCACAAAACTCCCCGGGGACACCTTCGTTATTTTTTTTATTTATTTTATTTTTTTTTAAGAGGTTTGACAGAGGGAACTGTAACTGCTATGGTCTTATCGTCCCGAAATCGAAGAGAGAAGGAAGACAAAACAAATGGATGCAAATGCAACTTGAACTTTTGGAAAAGTGGATTTTGATTTTCCTTTTGAAGTTGAACTTTTTACTTTTATTAATTTATTAAAATTGGAACTCCCTCTGTGTTTTTTAATGCAGGTTGTTTCTCCTGTATTTTTTTAGACACCACGAGTGCAAAGACTGCAAAGAGTGAACTTAAACACGAATGCAGTCTGGAGAATTTATTAAAATTGGAACTCTCTCTGTGTTTTTTAATGCAGGTTGTTTCTCCTGTATTTTTTTAGACACCACGAGTACAAAGACTGCAAAGAGTGAACTTAAACACGAATGCAGTCTGGAGAAAAAATGTTTGCTGCATCTTGGTTCAGAGCATTGAACTCTTCTGAAAATACACACAGGATCTCTTCACTGTAAAAGTACACTTAGGAATCCCCATGGAGAGACCGGGATAACTATTTAGCTGTGAAGACAACCACCATCATGTGTGATAGGTGTGCGGAGTTCTCACATTTCCTTGTGTCATGTAAGTTTTGAGTGATCAATTTGCTTTTTTTATTTATGAGGTTTGACAGAGGGAACTGTAACTGCTATGGTCTTATCGTCCCGAAATCGAAGAGAGAAGGAAGACAGGATAGGAAAAAGCCAGCCGTTCCGAGAATGAACATTATCCCATCAGGATAAAATCTGCCCTGGGTGGGAATTGAACCCACAGCCTAGCACTGAACATTATCCCATCAGGATAAAATCCGCCCCGGGCGGGAATCGAACCCGCGGCCTA
>NW_007386395.1:0-1839 GCF_000475195.1 Diaphorina citri
CGAAATTATTGCCTAAGGCAATCTCTACCATTCAACCCTCGAAATTATTGCCTAAGGCAATCTCTACCATTCAACATGCGTTGAGGATAAAATACGTCCCGGTTGGAAATCGAACCCGCGGCCTAGCACTTACAAGGCAGACGCTCTACCAACCAAGCTAGGCTGGCGTAGTTTATTTTTTGTTTTCAAATATGGATCCAAATAGGTTTAAGCAAATAGGAGTGGAGTGGTCAGGTACCTTTTTTTTTTTCGTTTTTCAATTGAAAATGACCGGAAGGGTGTACAATTTTGCGTTTTTTGTCTCCTGAAAATTACGTTTTTGGACAAACCCCCTTTTTAGAATCGGTGAGTCATCTATCTATGAAATTATCTACCTTTCTCTTAATTTATTTTGCTTCCAACCAACCTCAGTGGTGTAGTGGTTAGCGCGGTGGAGTTCGGATCTGGAGGTTGGTGGTTCGAGTCCAAGTCAAGTCATAAAGTTTAGCGAGCAGGGACCGACATTTGTGACAAGCATTTTTTATGCTCAACACAGTTAAAACTCCTTTATTAATCTTGCTTCTTCTCCCCCGTGTTCCAGGTTTTGGAGGTGGTCGCGGAGGAGGAGGAGGTGGTGGTGGAGGTGGTGGTCGGGACGGTGACTGGAAGTGTGCGTCCCCAGACTGCGGCAACACGAACTTCGCTTGGCCCGATGTTTTCGTCTCGATGTCCCAACCCTACTTCTTCTCCCCCGTGTTGCAGGTTTCGGAGGTGGTCGCGGAGGAGGAGGTGGTGGTGGAGGTGGTGGTCGGGACGGTGACTGGAAGTGTGCGTCCCCAGACTGCGGCAACACGAACTTCGCTTGGCGGCAAGCATGTAATAGATGTCATGCAGAGCGGCCCGATGGTGCTGGCGATGGCGGCTCTCGGAGCGGCGGAGGCGGTTATGGAGGTACAAAATCATAATTAACTTTTAAAAAATCGAGAAAAAAAACCTCCTTGGCCGAGTCGGTATCACACTAGGCTTGCATGCAGGAGGTCCGGGTTCGATTTCTCGGTGGAGCCGAGTTTTTTTTTCGGCTCTGTGCTTGGAGTTCGGGGTGCACTCTGCCTCGTGAGGACAATTGAGTAGCGACCAGTAGCGGCATTACAAGTCGAAGAGACGAGCGATAATAAATATGAAGATTGAGTAAATGAAAGACTTGTAATACTGTGATACCCACAAAGTTGTAAAAAGCTCTCTGCTTTACCATAAAGATTCATGATTTGATTGATTTTTTTTTCATTAGGTGATAGACGCGGTGGAAGGGACGAGAGAGGAGGAGGGAGGGGAGGTTTTGGCGGAGGTCGTGGAGGTGGACGAGGCGGATTTGGAGGTGGAGATCGCGGCCGAGGTGGCCCCATGCGAGATCGGGATGGGTGAGTAGATTTATTTTATTTTTTTCTACCAACCTCAGTGGTGCAGTTGTTAGCGCGTTGGACTTTTGGATCTGGAGGTTGGTGGTTCGAGTCCAAGTCAAGTCATAAAATTTATCTAGGTGTAATAATGGGGGATCGACATTTGTGACAGGCATTTGAATATGCCTAACACAGTTAAAAATTCCTTTTTATTTACTTTTTTTTTTTCTACGGTCTTGCTTTATTTGGCGGGGTAAATACGTACATACTGGTGACAAGAAGATGTAACTAAATTATTTATTATTATTTTTTCTGTCATAACGATTATTTTACGTCATAAGTAAGGAAGTACATAATTGGGGGCTTACCTCCACACACAAAAAGTCCACTCCAAGGCTTAGTTGTAGGGGCAAACAGCCCCAAAACTCCCACAAGATGGGTTCAGGTTATACGAATCTACATA
>NW_007386396.1:0-2605 GCF_000475195.1 Diaphorina citri
CTCATCAGATGGGCGAGAAGAGACACAATACTCCCCATTTAGGTGCTGGGTCAACACGAAAACATCAGAAAGTAACCCAAATTTGGAACAATTTTGAGGAATTTAATAAGAGCAAGCTCCGTGACCAAATGGGTACATCACACTGAACTTTGATGAAAGCCAGCTCCCTAATAGGTACTAAGGAGCGCGGGCTCCGCCGGGTCTAGTCAAAAAGGTTGACAGTGCTACTGGAGATATTATACGCCACAGAGAAAGTAGCCATCACACTTAGATATTAGGGTAACAAGTCACAGCCACAATAAAGGCCCGAGATAGTCAAAGGCGTTTCATGGTAGTAGAAGGAATGGACATGGTGCAATGGTCTATGATAAAAGGACTATGGTGGGGGCGAGGCAAGATATGCCAGCACTACATACCTACATGTACGTACTGTACGTTCAATAGCGATAAAGCTTGGCGGCGGGTGTTTAAGAACATTTTACATGTTAAGGCGGTCTCTTCTTATCCCTTGTGTGCCAAGTCCATTTTTGTTTAGGACTATTGCACTGCTCTCTTCAAGAAGATAGAGGTGTAAAGCTGTGTCCACACATGGTCGACGCCGTCGATCGACGACTACATAGATTCACCTCTTCACCTCGTCGATTTGACGGCGTCGATTATGTATGGACACAGCTTTATAGATAATCGAAATCTTGCTACCTGAAAAATCGGCTTCAACAACTAGCCTCCCCGTCTCATAGTAAATATTGTACGTCATAAAGTACGTATAGGTACACAAATCTAAATTTCTCATCCGACATTTTTCGTCTGACCTAACGTTGAGAGTGAGTTCTATGATTCACATTAAAGAGAGTCTGACAAAGTCCATGTGCGGCAAATTATGTAGATTTAAGAGTGTAAGCCCAGTTCAATAGGAAAATATAACAGACATTTAGACAATATTACAGACATTTAGACATTATCATGGACATTTAGGGTAAGTGAAGACTCGAAGAGGCATCTCGAGCCCTATCTATAGGTATTTAGCACGATGAGGCCCATATCTTTGAGCTAGGGGGGCCCAAGAATCCAAACAAATTATAGTCCAGTACTTCAACAGTATATTACTACATCTTGGAGCCCGAGGGACGGGGGCCCAGACCCTTCTGAATACGGCCCTGACTACGATAGGACTACATACGATAGGACTACATAATTTCATCAGGTAGGTACTAGATATCTTTCGACACTTGGAAAACGCGCCACACATGAAAGGGAAATCTGAAGAAAGTAAACGCTCATAAATAGAAAAAACTGATCTTCTGCCTGATAAAGGATAAGCCTTTATACGTAGGATATGACACGCGTGCCCTATTCTGCTTGTGTAAATATGGCAAGTGAGTAGTGCTTTACTGAGACCTTTTCACCGTCAGGTAAAGCTTAGGATACTTGATTGCAGATTCGTAGAAGCTTAACCCATCCTTTGGTGCTGTTTAGCCCCTACACCTAAGCCTCAGATTGGGCTTTTTGTGTAAAGAGTTAAGCTGAATAGAGGAAGCGAAGGCTCCGTAACTTTGTAAAGGTGGTCCATTCTACTCGTACCTAACTATAGGGTTGTACGGAAAAAGCAAAGTAGTACTTACTCACTCACTTACTCACTCATCACTTACTCACTCACTCACTTACTCACTCAATTCTTACCTTGTCTGAATACTCCACCACGTCCCGCATATTCCTTGAAGAAAGTAAACGCTCATAAATAGAAACAACTACTGATCTTCTACCTGATAAAGGATAAGCCTTTATACATAGGATATGACACGCGTGCCCTATTCTACTTGTGTAAATATGGCAAGTGTGTATAGTGCTTTACTGAGACCTTTTCACCGTCAGGTAAAGCTTAGGATACTTGATTGCAGATTCATAGAAGCTTAAACCATCCTTTGGTGCTGTTTAGCCCCTACACCTAAGCCTCAGATTGGGCTTTTTGTGTACAGAGTTAAGCTGAAGAGAGGAAGCGAAGGCTCGGTAACTTTGAAAAGGTGGTCCATTCTACTCGTACCTAACTATAGGGTTATACGGAAAAAGCAAAGTAGTACTTACTCACTCACTCACTTACTCACTCACTCAATTCTTACCTTGTCTGAATACTCCACCACGTCCCGCATATTCCTTGGATATCCCGATATGAGGAAAGCTTTGGCAGCGGGTGACATTTTCATTTCTAACATCAGAACCTCCGTTACAGTTTTACTTGATAGAAAACTGAAGTCTTTGACTTCCTCTGAAACAAACAAGTTGAACATTTTTAGCGGAATGCCCTTTAGGGGTGATCTAGTTTTTTTCAAGAGGTTTTGATAGAGGGAACTGTAACTGCTAAGGAATCATCGTGTTATATGAAACTCATATAATACCTGCGGTCTCTCCGTACAATAAATAAATAAATTGAATTGAATCGTCCCGAAAGCGAAGAGAGAAGGAAAACAGGATAGGAGAAAGCCAGCCGTTCCGAGAACGAACCTGAAAAATAAGTACTCAACTGTGTCTAGTCTAGACAAATGCCCATAGTACTCACCTGTGTCTAGACAAATGCCCATAGTACTCACCTGTGTCTAGACAAATGCCC
>NW_007386397.1:0-2604 GCF_000475195.1 Diaphorina citri
ATTATTATTGTTATTATTATTATGTAATTTGTTACCTACCATTTTGTACTTTATGATTTAAATAAATAATAAAATGGTGCAATATTAAACTGTTGAGATAATGGGACTACATGTCCTAATTTGACAGTCTAAATAAAGCACTAATCTAATCTAAAAAAAATGTTTGTCATAATCAAGGGCTGTATTCAATATTTCAACTTCCCAGAGTGAACTCAGTGAACAGTAAAAAGTATAGTAAAAAGTTAAAAGGGTGGCCTGGGACTTTATGAACACAGTGTATAGGTACCTTAACAGGACTGGGGTTTCAACACCAGTTTAAGTGTGAATTAAAAATGAAAAAATCCTTAAGGGTGTCGATGACTGGGTGTTTTACCTTAAAAAGTTAAAAGGGTGGCCTGGGACTTTATGAACACAGTGTATAGGTACCTTAACAGGACTGGGGTTTCAACACCAGTTTAAGTGTACCCATATAAGTAACTTGTGTAAATAGTAACTATACTACTTACATTTTACTTTGTTGAGAACAAAATAATCTTCCCAACTTTTACCTACCTGTGCAAAATATCACATGTAGGTACCTATTAGCTATTACCTATATCAAATGGGAAGGGACATAAAATAATCAAGAAAAATTGAATTTCCCTACCAAAGAAAAATGATCAGAGCCTTGAATTTGGTTGGGAATTCTTTCAATATGGTTTTGATTGCATTTGGGTAATATTTTATAGTTAGATAGTGACAGTGTTTCATTTGTATAAAAAATGTAATCAACAAGACACCATGAGTCATGATAGGTGGATACAAAATTTTTACTTAAATCATATGCACATTCAAAGTGAAATTTATGATTAAGAATGAAATGAACAAGTCTTGAATTTGGTAGGGAATTTAAATCCCCTGTGATGACAATTGAAGTATTTCTTGTGGCTGAAGTATTGTAAATGTGTTGAATTTGACTCAGAAAGTATTTACATTGTTCATATCTGATATCAGACCTTCGTGGATTATACAACAAATGTGTGTTGGCAATAATAATAGAATGCTGTTGAGATCTCAAGTGTAAAATTATCCCTATGTTGTGTTTATTCATCAAGCTATGCTTATCTGACCTGAAGTATTCTACAAACTTATATTTTACAATTTCATACTTAGACCATTTATAAAATATACAACATCCATCATCATTTGGACCTGTTCTTTTCTTGTAAATGTATTTATATCCTATCAAGTTGTTAGCAAAACATTTCACATCAGATACTTCAACCTCTTGCAAACACACAATGTCACAATTATAATCTAAAATTTCATTAATGATTTTTTTAAATCTAACAACCCATTCTAAATGCTTCTGAGAATTTTGGTACAGATATGCATGCCTCTCAAGTAGAGTTTGTGATAAAATATTGTATGACATTATTTTCACCTCATTCGGTTGGGATGGTGTTTTTAATAACTGTTGATCAGGGCCGGAAAAAGATTCTGATGTTTGAGCTGGTGAACCCTCATTACAAATAAAGCTGTTGAATTGAATATTATTTTGAGTGATGTTTAGAGACATTGATGAGCTTGGTTCATGTTTTGCCATACTGCACAAAAAAATTACATCTTCATTCCTATTCAAGTTTGAGTTATTGTCTATCATGTCAACACAATTTTGAATTTCATCACATCTTTTGTCAATATTACAGGAGTTACTTTTGATACTTTCTGGAAGGACATCTGATACATTTATATCCTTGTTATTTGTTGTTCTTGAAACATTAGCTTTATCATTCTGATGTTTTTTTGATAGAATTGAATTGCATTCAAGCTCAATGAATTCTCCTTTAGTCTGGAAATTTTTCCAAGTTTGACTTGTGCTCTCATTACTTTGTTCATAAATAGTAAACTCGTTTTGTTTGTTAGATGTAAAAACAGACCTGTCATTTGAGAGTTGACAGGGTTTCTTCAAATTTCTGTAAGGTTTAAATGAATAGGGAAATAATGCTCTTGATTGATTGTCAGAATTGAAAAAAATCTGATATTCAAGTGGCAAGTAAAAAACTTTTTGTAACCTTTGTTTTGTATGACGATGCATTGTAGTTTATTGTAGAAGTCAAAACTCAAAAGACTAACCACATTACCACACTAACCACAACAGGGAACAGGCTACAACTAGTCAACTACCACAAACCACAAGTAAATTTAGTAAATTAGGAATTAGGGATTGTAAAAATTAATAACCACTCGTTGCTCAACGTTTATATCAATCATAATTCCGGCAAAATCAAAAAAGGTGTCTTGCGTGTCGGGCTATCACAACAGAACTAATTAGAGTACAGGCATGTGACACCTATCAATTGAAAGACAAGACTTTAAGCTGTCCAAACATGTTCATCATATCTTTCTAGCATGCACGGTTTTTGTGTAGCCGCTCGAGTCCACGAACTTAATAGCCACACCTCGTATATCCGTATCTATTTTGTACCACCAACAGTAACCCCTGGCTAAACTTTTCATTTTGGAAATACCAAAATGAGCAGCGTGTAATTCGTGTGGCTATTAAGTTCGTGGACTTTTCCCATAAAACGATGTGTGTTTAACTTACCCAACTTTAGTAGTTGT
>NW_007386398.1:0-2603 GCF_000475195.1 Diaphorina citri
TAGTAAACATTGTTATAAATTACATTTTAGTTTCCCTGTGCTCTACATTATTTTACGGCTATGTACAACTGTACACGCCTGATGGGGACATAGACAATTTGGTTGTCTGCCTCTTTCGGACTTCCTTTGATCTTATGAAGTTGTGAGTAGAATTTGTAGAAAAGAGAGAGAGAGAGAATAGCCACTTATATATTACATAGTTCTGAAGAGTACCTAATGTTTTATTAAAACATCAATTACCAAAATGGAGTGACAATGACAACAAATTTTGCCGGCAAGTAAAAGTGTCTTACTTCCCACTGATGATCATTTTCCAAATTCAACTAACACTCGCCCAACTAATCATAACCAACTCAGCTCAGTGAGTTGTAGCGCAAGTCTTCTAGTCAAGTCTACCTACGAGCAGAATTTTATAACTTATAACCAACCATTCATCCAACACGTCAGTTCTGTCATCTTAAGCGAACGATTTGGGACAAGACTAATTAGACACATAATCCTCATTACTAGCCAAATTTTGCCGGCAAGTAAAAGAAGTGTCTTACTTCCCACTGATGATCATTTTCCAAATTCAACTAACACTCGCCCAACTACTCATAACCAACTCAGCTCAGTAAGTTGTAGCGCAAGTCTTCAAGTCAAGTCTACCTACGAGCAAAATTTTATAACTTATCGCCAACCATTCATCCAACACGTCAGTTCTGTCATCTTAAGCGAACGATTTGGGACAAGACTAATTAGACACATTCAGGCTAATAAAATGTAGGTACGTGTATCTTAAGTAATCAACAAACCCAGACCATGTTCCTTTTGGATATCGATTTCTTAAAATTTTGGCCATCCACTTATCATCTGGACACCTGCACCTGCAATGATCTGGATCTTGAACCCAATTCTGGTTATCTTAAACCGATCTGCGCGAGAAAGGATTTTATTTTAATGGCTTTATCATATTAAATGTTTTAATGAACCATACAGCCTGCTTGGATTTTTATTTCTCTTGTTTATCTAGAAGAAACCAACGCAACGTCTCTCCTTGATATTATTACCTATAATTATTATTCCATCATTAAATTTCCAACTGGTAACGCATTGAAGAAACCAACGCAACGTCTCTCCTCGATATTATTACCTATAATTATTATTCCATCATTAAATATCCAACTGGTAACGCATTGGCAGGGCTGGACTCTGGAGTGATGTTGATAAAGTCGATAGAAATTTAGTTTACTCAGCTCAAATTGCCTACCTCAGGGATGGTCCTAATAAATGCAACGACAGTAGATATTCGCTTTGTCATGAAAACTTATTTTCTAAATCACATTCTGAAGCAAGGAAACTTGCTGAAGTACTTGAAGAGATAAGACCCTCTGGCAACATAATGTATTGGTAGGTAATTTCGTGGGCGCAATCAATATTGAACATACAGAATCTGTTGAAATAACAAACACACAAAATATTAACAACACCCAACATAAAGTATGTGACTGTCGAAATCACAGGCTAATAATTTACGTGTATCGTAAGTAATCAAAAAACCCAGACCATGTTCCATGGATATTTCATGCTCTTCCTCTCCTCCTTTTGGATATCGATTTCTTAAAATTTTGGCCATCCACCTATCATCTGGACACCTGCAATGATCTGGATCTTGAACCCAATTCTGGTTATCTTAAAGCGATCTGCGCGAGAAAGGATTTTATTTTAATGGCTTTATCATATTAAATGTTTTAATGAACCATACAGCGTGCTTGGATTTTTATTGCTCTTGTTTATCTAGAAGAAACCAACGCAACGTCTCTCCTCGATATTATTACCTATAATTATTATTCCATCATTAAATTTCCAACTGGTAAGGCATTGGCAGGGCTGGTGATGTTGATAAAGTCGATAGAATTTTAGTTTACTCAGCTCAAATTGCCTACCTCAGGGATGGTCCTAATAAATGCAACGACAGTAGATATTCGCTTTGTCATGAAAACTTATTTTCTAAATCACATTCTGAAGCAAGGAAACTTGCTGAAGTACTTGAAGAGATAAGACCCTCTGGCAACATAATGTATTGGTAGGTAATTTCGTGGGCGCATTCAATATTGAACATAAAGAATCTGTTGAAATAACAAACACACAAAATATTAACAACACCCAACATAAAGTATGTGACTGTCGAAATCAACGTGATGAAACAAGAAACAGCAGCCTTATAAATCCCTAGGGATAATGCGATAGGACTGGGGGACGATAATAAATATACGAAATCGTAAAAACAACATAAGAACAGAACAGGGAGGGAAGAAAATATGAAGATAATAAAGGTCATAAAAAAGAACTCATTACAATGAAAGACTTTGCTTATTATCTATGTTTTCTCAGCTCTGTCAAAAATTGTAGGCACTAAAAACGTAACAATCCCTTGATTAGAAATCGCGATTTCTCGTAAGATTTACTGTCATGAGGTGAAGCATCTTGTACGGCAATTGGCAATGGCAACCAATCAAATGAACGTCGTTTCCAGGAAGTGTTTTCAATCACTGACGGCTATTGTGAGACAATAATAATAGCAAGTTTGGGTTCATGCCTAAAAACTGAAAAGACTGAAGGCA
>NW_007386399.1:0-2603 GCF_000475195.1 Diaphorina citri
CATATTGCCTTATGGTCAGTCAGCTAATTTTCGCACTCCTTATAGCCAATCAGTTGAATTTTGTGTAATCAGTTTTTTAGGTATACCCAATTTGGTGAAATATCTTTTCACAAACCTGCTTGCTCATCTTTTACCGTTTACCTAAAACTTTATGATGAAATAGGTAGTCAAAAAGTTATTGAGAATAAATTTCGAAGAATTATACCTAAAGCCAAAACCTTTACATCATGGAATCGTCAAAGCAAATGCTTGCATTTGACAAAATGGTTCAACACTTTATACAGAAGATCAAAGTTGGGTATGTTAAGCTCCTTTGGTAATTATGCATAAGACACGTCAATGGCAAATTTACTGAAAATTTCTATATAAGAGGAAAAACTTACTTCAAGAGTGTGCTAGATGTGGTTTTGACCGGCGCGAACGACATGTTGTAACACATACTTTTTGCGTTTAACCTAACCCTAACCTAACACTGGTCACTGCTCATTTGGATCCTTTATATCATTGGTTATCTTGGGGATGTGCATGGCTATTTTAGTTGGCCCATCTTATGCAGTATCTAATATGTCCTTTCTAAGTGTGCAGTCCATTACTTCAACTTGGAGCAGCAAGTGTTTTTCCCTTGTCACTCCATCTCTGATATCATGCTGACTCCATTCAACTCAAACTTACAGTGCTATTGTTTTTCTTCTTCTATCATACAGATTTTTGAACTGGTTTACCAATTGGCAAAAATGTGGAAGTTGGCTTGTGCAATAATTGTTGTGTTTATGTTAGGCTCAATACCCAAATTCACTCAATGAGGAAAAAAAAAAAAAAAAAAAAAAAAACCCCTCACACCGCGGGTTGGAAAATGCAAACTGCTTGATCCCCAAAATTCGGCAATTGAGCAACTAACTGTAAATGGCTTAATAAACCGACTGGCTTTATGAAAACGCTCAATAGCTTTGGCAATTGAGTAACTCTAAATAGCTCAATCCGCGGACTGAATTTATTCAAAAGCCAAATTGCCAAAATCCAACATTTAGCACCAAGAGAAAGAAGGCTAAACTGCTCACTCCTTGGAGTGGAAAACATGAAATACCAGACTGCAAAAAAAAATGTGTTTTGAAAAATGCTCAAACCCTGATCTAATGGTATACTGTGGGACTGAACCCCTTGTAACTTTTACCACTTGCCAATAATAGCAAAAGATTATTTGGTTACCCATGAAATTTTGACGTAGATTTCAAAAATGAAATAAAAAAATAGGGGTTCTTATTTGAATTTCTTGAGAAACATCAACTTTTATCCAAAAAGAGCCACTGTTGGGGTTTGAACCTGGATTTCAACATCATAAAATTTGTCAAGGGCTCTTTCCTACCTTCAGAAAAAAACAAAACTTCTAAATTCTAAGCCATTTAAAAGTTACAAGGGGTTAAGTCGCACAGTATACCATTAGATCAGGGTTTGAGCATTTTTCAAAACGCACAATCTGTGGGACTGAACCCCTTGTAACTTTTACCACTTGCCAATAATAGCAAAAGATTAGGTATTTGGTTACCCATGAAATTTTGACGTAGATTTCAAAAATGAAATAAAAAATAGGGGTTCTTATTTGAATTTCTTGAGAATCAACAACTTTTATCCAAAAAGAGCCACTGTTGGGGTTTGAACCTGGATTTTAACATCACCATAAAATTTGTCAAGGGCTCTTTCCTACCTGCAGAAAAAAACAAAACTTCAAAATTCTAAGCCATTTAAAAGTTACAAGGGGTTAAGTCGCACAGTATACCATTAGATCAGGGTTTGAGCATTTTTCAAAATGCACAATCCATGGTCTGGCATTTTGTGTTTTTTACTCCGCGGAGTGAGCAGTTTGGCCTTCTTTCTCTTGGTGCTCAATGGCGGATTTTGGCAATTTAGCTTTTGCATAAATTTAGTCCGCGGATTGAGCTATTTAGAGTTGCTCAATTGCCAATTTTTGGGGAATGAGCATTTTGCATTTTTTACTCCGCGGAGTGAGCTATTTTTTTTTCTCATTGAGCTTGAGCATTTTTCAAAATGCCCAATCCACGGTCTGGCATTTTGTGTTTTTTACTCCGTGGAGTGAGCAGTTTCGCCTTCTTTCTCTTGGTGCTCAATGGCCAATTTTGGCAATTTAGCTTTTGCATAAATTTAGTCCACGGATTGAGCTATTTAGAGTTGCTCAATTGCCAAATTTTGGGGAATGAGCATTTTGCATTTTTTACTCCGCGGATTGAGCTATTTTTTTGCTCATTGAGCAAATTTGGGTATTGAGCCTAACATTTACACATGAATGTGATTTTAAAGTCTCTTGCACAGTATTTGTTGTGAGTGGACACTACTTTTGCTTCACCACTTTATTTGCAGTCTTTTCAAGACATTTTGTAATGTAAATGTAGTTTCTTTGTGTTATCATATCACAACTTTGGTGCTCACTGCAGCATTGTAAGGTTTTCCCAATATCTCAATAATCCTGAAATCCAATGTTTACCTACCATGCTGGCACTGGTTGCTATGCTCATTTATATGTCATAGCTACTCATTTTCCTCACAAGGCTGAGTGGGCCCTGCAACAGCCAGTCATGGAATCAATCATT
>NW_007386400.1:0-2602 GCF_000475195.1 Diaphorina citri
GAAGGAGAAGGAGGGGAAGGAGAATCGAACTTTTTCTGCTTAGCTTGAATATAAACCAAAGTTTATTATTCGTGAAATAGGCACTTTGTGTTTTCCGCCAATTTTGTTTAGCAAGAATATACCTAACTAGCAGGAGAATCAGGAATTGAACTCAGTGGAAACTTTTGCCGCACCTGAAACTTTGGAAGTTGGTGCGCCAAAAGTCAACTTTGAAGTTGAAATAGAGAGTAGCAGTGGTGTAGCGTCCATGTAGGGCGTGTATGGCGGCCATACACTCAAAATTTACTCAAATACCCTTAAATATTTACTTTAAATATTTATGAAGAAGCATGTGCAGTACCTAATGTGCATGGATGATGGAAATTAGTGCCCTACACGCCTTACACTTGACTTTAGACCACGCTACGCCACTGGAGAGTAGGCAGTAGGATTTCGGAATTTCTATCATTAATTTATACTCGCAACGTAAAACAACGGAAATATAGGTATAGGCATGTACTTATGAGAGGTACTCCAGGTAGTAGGTAGCTATTATCTACTTATAATACTGTAGGTAGAACTTAGAACAACGAAAATGTAGGTAGTATTAGATAGGTATGTCTTTATAACAGGCTATGGTTATAGGGAGAATGTTTTGTCTTTGTGTCATTCATTATCGCAACTCAGCCTCTGTCATATCATTTGTCTTATTATTGTTAGAAACCATGATAAATGATCCATTTGTGTCTAGCAATCCATAGTTCTTCTTCATATTTCATATTTGCTACTGATTTGCTGACTAATTCTAATATGTGCGGTAAAGCTATGTCCACACTTAATCGACGGCCATCGATCGATTTGAATCGACAGCCGTTGACTATGTGTTGGACACAGCTTATTAATGAAACAAACTCAATCGACTTTGACAACCATTCACCAAAATGACCATGGATCATTAATAAAATGACTAAATCTCTCTTGTTTCAGTTTTGATCTCATTTGTGTCTAGCAATCCATAGTTCTTCTTCATATTTCATATTTGCTACTGATTTACTTACTAATTCTAATGTGTGCGGTAAAGCTATGTCCACACTTCCACACATAATCGACGGCCGTTGTGTGGACACTGGACACAACTTATTAATGATAAAAACTCAATCGACTTTGACAACCATTCACCAAAATGACCATGGATCATTAATAAAATGACTAAATCTCTCTTGTTTCAGTTTTGATCTTGAGAAAAGCCACAGAGAATTTGCTGAGACCTTTGCTATCAGCTCATGAGAGGTTATACTGGTGCGGATTTATCAACGAAAAGAAATATTTCAAATCAGGTAAGATTTTTTAAATGGATTTTGGTACATATTATTTATTATTTACCTACGTATTAAATTGTTAACTAGAAAGGTAAGATCCACGTATTTATTAATAATTTATCAAACAACCTGCTACTTCTCCATCCAAAACTAGTCTCCCTTGCAATATCCTCTCCTGGGATCCTCTAGGTAGTCTAGGTCTAGTTTCTAGCCCGAAGCAAAGAGCGCTAAGTCAGCATAAACTGACTGGGCGTGGCGTGACAGAACATTCTCTCAAATAACCAGTTTTCTGAGCTCCGGTTTCGACTGTATAGGTACTGTTCTTTTTAAGGATTTACATAGTACCCTACTAAATTTTTTACTAGAAAAAAGGGATTTCAAAAATTTCCCCAAAAATCCAGTTTCCTCAATCTCAAGTTTCGACTGTACGTATTATGGATTTATTAATTAAATTTTATGGACCTTGATGTTCCAAAGGTGTTCGAAGCAAGTTTTACTACTACAGGTATTTCCTGAAATGTAGGTAGGAGAAATTTCGGCAGCCGAAGTGTAGGAGCGTAAGAAACTTTTTTGGGGAATAGAGGGGTGTTTTTTGGGGGGGGGGCTTATAAAAGTCGCAAATGGGGATACCAAAGAGGAAAAGTTTTCCCCAAATAGGTACTTACCTCCGACCTACGCTACCTGGCTAATGCCTCAGCCTACGTACCCATTAAGTACCAATTTCAAAATACAAAGTTCGAAAGCTCAAAGTTTACCCTCGTAAAAGACGAACTTTGTTTACGGAGGTATTTGAGCAAAATTTGCTCATTTAATCTTACGTAGGCCAAAATTTGCTCATTGATTTAATCTAAAGTCAGATCATACTAATACATTGATTTATTATCATTAAATTTTCTGAGTTTACGTACGTACATAGGAAAGGGGGCACCTGTGACTTTCACCTCGAGGTCCTTATTATTATTTTTTTTTTTTCATAAATTTATTTTAAAAGGAGCACGACTTCGAATGTCATTAGCCCAGATCCTTAAAAAGGCCCTTTTTACTTTTTTCCAAAAGAGTAGAATTTTCATTTTCACCAAGCTAGTTGTGAGTGTTGCACGTTGCATACACATATAATTATGCGGCGACCATACAATTTGATTGATTTAGATTTTAGACTTTACTACACTTAGTAAAAAACTAGGGGGCCAACAGCCCGATCGGGTGACTGGGTTCCGGCACTCTAATATTGAACTCTATATCGGGAAGCTTGACACTATAATATAGGATTCTAACAGCCTTAATCAGGGGAAGTAACCCAATAA